>NC_065920.1:48003345-48019205 GCF_024586455.1 Bactrocera neohumeralis | reverse complement strand
CTTTGAACTCAAAGTCTTGATATATCATAATGAAAATTTATATACATAGATAATTTTTGATAAAAAACGAAAGGACGAATTCGTAGATGTGCGTAATTGGAACATTGTCATAAAAATCTTTTACTTTCCCGTACGTTAATCAAGAAACAATGAGTATTCAGATGAAATTTTGCTTTTGAGGTATATTGCGTCTAAACATTTTCACAATCGGAACATAACTCTGCAAGCCCCTACACACCGTAGGACTGACTTTTTGCCGAAAATAACGGGGAGACTGTAAAATATGCTGTAGGGAAAAATAGTAAAACTTTTAAATTTCACCCGAAACCCAATCCATTCATCGAAACATTTTATGTCTAAATTAGCATGATATTCAGTAACATCTGTAGCAAATTTCACATCAAAATAATAATTAATGTTTAAAATACGCTTGGCTTTCTGAAGTACATAAAGTGCAATCGACGATTTTTATGATGAGTAAACTTACTAAACAAAGAAGTTCCATTAAATTCCAAAATCACAAAAAATTTTCGAAAAACCGCATTCCCTTAACATCTGCGAAAACTGGACATAGTCCCTATGTAACGGATATAAGGTTTTTCGAAAATGCGGCTGCATTTACTTCATATGATTGTTTTTAGTACTTATGTTAATAGCATGTGCTATTAGAAAAAATAGATAAAATCGGAGCGATACTACCGCAACTCCCATAGACTACATATAATGATTTCCGTTTCTCTAACCATATGTGTCTCTCAGTGTATGAGTTATATAGAGTATATGTTTATATAAAATTGATTGCATTTCGATCCTCTGGTTGACGTTTAGCATCTTAAGGTTTTTCCCTAGCTTTGATTCTTAAATTTTTCATTAGTGTAAAAACTTAGCGCTTCCTTACTTGTTTGGCTTAAAGTTGGAATACCGAAAGAATAATGAGTACCACGTCAACTTTTGAGCGGCTTGGGCCTTCCATTCCGATGATTGTTGACTTGTTTGCATGTCAAATCATAAGCCCACATCACGTCGGCTGTTATAATATTCTCCATGAATTAAGGATCGAAATTCGTACGAATAAGCAAAGGGCTTGTTTACGGTATTCTTTTTGAAATTTTTTTAACATTTTCATCAATTGAAGAGGTCGATGGTCGGCAAGAATGAGGCATATCTTCATAGATATCTCGACCTGAAGAGGCTTTGTACCAGTCGGAAGCTTGTGTTTTTAATAAAACTGTAACGCCGTAAACCTTTTCCAAAATTCTCAATGATTCCGCATTTAATTTGATTAGGAATGCAAATTTTGAGATAAATTCTTTCTAAGACATTTTTATCAATTGCAAAAATGCCATCGCACTACTGAGGTGTACCGACTTAAGCAGCTTTTAATTAATTGTATATTAAGGACAGTCCTGCCAACTTAGGAAAACACATTTTTGTCATTTACCCAGGGAATGAAATTAGAATTTCCGAGTGCTTTTTTATCACATTGTCACAATGTACGGAAATATATTCTAAAATACTAAAATATAAATATCTCTTCAGCGATTTACTTTTCTTTTTTCATTATATTTATTGTGCCTTCTTCAAATAATATATCTGCTTCTTCTGCTCACATTTCTAACGCATAACTAGCTGTAGCATTTACCTTTAAGTTCTTATTAAAGTTTTTGTCTCTGTTTGCTTAAACTGATTTCTTGATTCTTAATTTCAATTTTCATATGAATTCACATGTATGCCAATTGCTTCGGTGAGGTATTTTCGTATCATGCAATGTTTTTGCCCCCACTTGTGTTTATATCTAATATTAAAAATACCATAAGTAAATGACGTGGCAGACACGGTAAAAAAATTCATCATACGCCATGTCCAACATCTGTAGTCATTAGTAATTTGGACATAAATTACTTCCATTGCCTTGATTTTCTTTCGTGCTAACGAGACTTTATTTAATGTTACGACCTCTATTGTTATTTTCAAGTATACTTCTTAAGCGTCCAAGGGCTAGGTTAGGTTGATGAGATTATGTTAGAGTACTGTTCATATTTGATAGTATGTCTCATATAATTTCGGTGATAACTTGAATCCTTGCTGAATCTGATGAGAATATTTGTTAAAGCTGCCCTACAAATGAAACAGTGGAGATTAGTCAGAACTTCTGATTTGATTGAAGTTATAAAAAAATTAGAGCTTCGAATCTAACGGAAACAAGTGCATGGAATGAGTTCAAAAAATATGGATCACCGTGTTTTAATATGTTACATACTTTAGTTCTTTACGATAAAAAAAAAAAAATTGAGCTCCCATTGCAAGGTGACATTAACGCTAATAAATACCAACATAGTTGATATATCACCAAACTGAAATACAAACCGAACATTGTAGAAAAAAATCAAATTGCAAAAACAAAAGTATTTTTATCTTGTGATTGTGACTATGTTTTCCTTTGTAACTGGGTTTCGCCGTTGTTGCCATATTACTTTTCAACATGTCCTATTACTCGACCGTTTCAAATGCCATGTGGACCCGAGAGAATCCCTATAAACCACTTCTGGAAATGTGCGTAAAAGTGAATATGGCAACCCATCAGCATACACAACCAAATGAATACAATACTCGTAAAATCGCGGATCTGTATTCATATCCTTCAAAGTATGTTACGTATACGCCAAGGTCGCAAGCAAAGTGCTAATAGCCATTTTAGCTGATATTTAAATTGACCGCTTGGTTGAATATGACGCTTGTATATGTGTGTTTGTCGATGTTTTCATTATTCACATACACATAGGCACGCAAATTTATGTATAAGTGGAGCTGTTTTGCGTTTCTTTGCTCTTTCACTAATACTTTTTTATTGGGCCTGGCAGTGCGAGATCAGTGCGAACTCCAGAGAATATTGAACCGAATTGTACTACCGGAGATCAGCGCACGGGAAGGCCGTGGTTAATGTCACCATTTCACACGGCCAATTAGTACAGAAAATGCCTGGTATTTTCAGGGCGCAGATCAACGCATTGATTTAATCCGCTGTGCTTTTGAATTAAACACACCGGACGTGGTCAACAGTTACGTGGGTGATGACAGAAGATTTTTCGTCTTGCCCTCGTTCACTACCAGACCCATTTGCTTCGCTTCCTTTTCCATTTGGAAAAAGTAAACATAACAGCGCGGGTGTTGAGGTCAATATCATACGTATACTCTTATAGAACATTGTACCTGCTCTATTAAGTTCTTTAGCTCAAACTATTTTCTCCATTAGCAGATTGAAGAAGTCACACGATAGGAAGTCGCCTTGTCTGAAACCTCGATTGGTATCGAACGGCTTCTTTTCGTGCTGTCAAAAGCAGCTTCGAAATCGATGAAGCGGAGGTGTGTGTCGATTCTCTTCTCATGAGTCTTTTCCAAGATTTGGCGCATGGTAAATATCTGGTCGTTTTTGCGATATTGAGGAGACTTTTCTCACGGAAGTTCGATTGGGCAGAGCATACTTAAATTCCAATCGTCGAACATGCTTTCGTCCGACCATATTTTACAAAGAAGCTGATGCATACTCCTTATCAGTTCTTTGCCGCCGTGTTTGAATAGCTCGGCCGGCAATCCATCAGCCCCTACCGCTTTGTTGTTCATCAGACGGGTAATTGCTATTCGAACTTCTTCATGGTCAGGCAATGGAAAGTCTGCTCTATCGTCATCGATTGGGTAATCGGGTTCGCCTTCTCCTGGCGTGATGCTTTTACTTCCATTTAGCAGGCTGGAGAAGTGTTCCCCATAATTCCTTCATAATTTTAGTATACTCTGGGGATCAGTCACTAAATCAACTGTGGCGGTTCTACAATAGTATGCTCCAGTCTAGAAATTTTCTGTTAGTCGCCGTATATTTTCGTAGGAAATTCGAGCATTGCCCTTGTCGGGCTTGTCATGTTCTTCATACTCACGCATTTCGAAATTTCTCTTTGCTTTGTCTGCAAATGCGTCTAGCTCTTGGTATCTATCCCATCCCGCACGTGTTGTGGTCGATCGTTACGTTGCGAGGTAGGCAGTCTGTTTTCTCTCCGCTGCACAAGGCACTCCTCGTCGTACCAGCTGTTCTTTTGCCTTTTCCGAAAACGAATGGTTTCGTTTGCAACTGTACGTAAGGAGCTTGAAATGCCATCTCATAATTCCCTTATACTGAATACCTGATGAGTGCTGTCAGAGAGCAGGAGTCCAAGTCGAGTAAAAATCGTTCGGCTATCTGTTGTGATAGCAGCTTCTTGACGTCGAACCTTCCTTGTGCTTGATATCGTGGGTTTTTCGCTGCACAGAAGCAGGTAAGTATCTTGTCTGCAACAAGATAGTAGTCCGAGTCAATCTTAGGACCTCGTAACGTACGCACTTCAAAAACGCTGAAGAGGTGTCTTCCGTCTGACATGATCGATCTGTTGGTGGCCTTTCAATCCGGAGAGAGCCAGGTAGCTTGATGAGTTTTCCTTTGCTTGAATCTAGTATTACCGATAAGCATATTTCGTGCCTTCGAGAAGTCGATTAGCCTCAACCCATTTGATGATGTCCATCGCATTTCTTGGATGGCGGTGATGTTAGCCTTTACTCTAACTAGAACATCAACCAGCAGGGAAGCGGCACCTTTCCAATTAAGAGACCGAACATTCCAGGTGCATGACCTTAAATCGTTATCCTTAATATATGCAACAGTCGTCATCAAAAGGGGGGTCTCTCATCTGAAGCTGTTGTTTCCTTTTCATTGATAGGGTTTTTACGTGGCGAGTCCGAAACCTAGCGCACAACCCTGTGGAACGGCTGTTTCGCCTACTCACTTTAGCTCGCCTTCAAACAGATATTTTTTGGCTACCCAGAGGATTGTAAGTCTAGCATCAGAAGTCGTGAGCTGCTTGCGTCATATGTAAAATAACCGTTTCCGACCACTCCCAAGTGAATAGCGCTCAGAGAGTTTTCTACACTTGCGTGAACTTCTACACATGGCTCCATCCTCCCAAAAACGTTATTCCTCTAGTCAAATTTGGGTTCTACGCTTCGCTTTCGCACAAAACAACATCACGTAATACCCACTCTTAGGCTCCTTACCTAAAATTTGTGCAGAAGGCTTTTTAAAAGTCAAATATGGTGATATATCGACTAACCGTCAACAAAATGTCCTGTTTGACTGAATTAAAATCTTCCTTTGCATTTCAAAAGTTATTACTATAAATGAGAAGCTGAAACAGCACAGCTTTTTTATCCTAGAAATGAGCTCTGTGAATTAATAGTTTTCTTAAGAATAATATAGCAGTTTCACGAAGCGTGCTTTGTGGAAAGATATTGTTTTAATAATCGCCCTCAAATATGGCAATTAATAGAAAATACAGATCTTTTTAAAGTTCTAACCATTCTGAAAAGTGAAGGTGAGACAAGCTTTCCATTTTAAAACTTTTTCTAGCTAGCCATAAAGCACCACATTATAAAAAATTTGTTAAGAGTGTGGGAAAGAAAAAAATTAAGACTTAGAAGTACGTAAATATGAGTATCGATCTAGGCAATCTCCTATTGTAGTAAGGAAAAGAGAGAGAGCGGTCCCACTAAGATCTAAAAGTGATAGTGGGAAGAAAGGTAACAAGGTGAATGGGCACCAGCATCAGATTAGTGCTGGTCTGTAAAAAAATATTTTCAAATATAAAAATACTAGAGGACCCCTCCACGCTTCACTGTGGCTGTTACATAGATAATACTACTACTATCATCTATATGATTTCTATTAGTTGGATTATAAATATTCGTTAATGAGATATAGCATTTTTGTGAAGCAACTTGTGTTATTTTGCAAAGAAGTGGATCATAAAGCATTTCGTGTATTAATAAATCATGGCTTTTTGAAGGATAATACTGTTGAATTTGGGTTCAGGGAAATACACCGTTGGAAAGATATTTTCTAAGATGGAAACAGGCGAAATGAGCACCGAGGACAATCATGCTCTAAAGTGACGAAAGCTCTGTGCAAAGTGGGTGCTTCGCAAATTCATGATCCAACAAAAACAACGAATAACTGACTTTGAGAAGTGTTTGAGTGCTCTTTAATAGTAATAAAACCGAAGTTTTGCGTCGGTGTGTGACAAAAGAAACATAGCTCCATCATTTCCTACTGGAGTCCAATCGACGGTCATTCTAGTGGACTGCACATGATGAACCGGTTCTCAGGCGTGGAAAGACGAAAAAGTCGGCTATAAAGGTTATGACATCAGTCTTTTGGGATGCACGTGGTATAATTCATACTCAACAACTGATTACTGAGCCAGTTATAATCTATTTCACTGCGTATTTGGTTGCAGTTCTTTTCCACTATTCCAAATACTTAGCAAATGTATTATTTTTGAGGAAAAATCTGTTTAAAATTGTACGCATATAATCAAATGATTGCCACAAATATGAATTTTGAATAAATGCTTATTATTTGAAATATAATTTTTGTATTTATGAGTTGTATTAAATTTTAACCTAAAAAGATAAAAAGTATCCTTTGTCTTTACCCTGGTTCTAAGCTACCTTCCCACCAATTTTCAGCCAAATCGGTTCAGCCGTTCTTGAGTTATAAATGGTGAAACTAACAGAACTTTCTTTTATATATGTACATGTACTAGAGGACCCGCCCACGTTTTACTGTGGCTGATACATATAGGTAGTACTACTAATACCATTTATATGATTTCTATTAGTTAGATTATAAGTATTAGTTAAGGAACAGTCGCTTTTGTGGTGAAGCAACTTGTGTTAGTTTACAAAAAAATGAATCAAAAAGCATTTCGTGCGTTAAGAAAGAATTGGTTTTTGGGGTAAAAATACTATTGAATTTGGGCTGTGCATCAGTGAAATCAATCGAGTCCAACCGATTGTCAGCCTAGTGGACTGCATATTAAGAAACGGTTCTCAAGCGTGGAAAGACAAAAAAAATCGGCTGGCAAGGTTACGGTCTTTTGGGATGCCCGTGGTATATTATTCATCGAATGATGAATGAGCCTGTTTTAATTCATTGCACTATGTATTTGATTGAAGTTCTATTCCACCATTCCCAATATTTAGCAGTTTTATTATTTTTCAGGAAGGATCAGTTTGAAATTGTACGCATATATGTATGTACTTCATCGTTCCCGTTTAAATATTGCATTGCTCTGTGCAATGCTTTGAAAAGATTTCTGTATATCTCAAATTTTAAAAGACCGTTTTACCAACACTTTAGTTATGCCGCTATTTTTTTATGCCAGATCTTTTTCAATTTTAAATTGCCTGTCAAGATACCGCCTCCAATACTTAGCAGGTATGAAAAAAATGTTATAGCTACCCATTATGAAAACTTGTCTACAGATAGCGCATGTTCGACGATTGGAATTTAAGTATGCTCTGCCCAATCGAACTTTCGTGAGAAAAGTCTCCTCAATATCGCAAAAACGACCAGATAGTTACCATGCGCCAAATCTTGGAAAAGACTCATGAGAAGAGAATCGACACACACCTCCGCTTCATCGATTTCGAAGCTGCTTTTGACAGCACGAAAAGAAGCCGTTCGATACCAATCGAGGTTTCAGACAAGGCGACTTCCTATCGTGTGACTTCTTCAATCTCCTAATGGAGAAAATAATTCGAGCTAAAGAGCTTAATCGAGCAGGTACAATCTTCTATAAGAGTATACGTATGATATTGACCTCAACACCCGCGCCGTTATGTTTGCTTTTTCCAAATGGAAAAGGAAGCGAAGCAAATGGGTCTGGCAATGAACGAGGGCAAGACGAAAAATCTTCTGTCATCACCCACGTAACTTTTGGCCACGTCCGGTGTGTTTAATTCAAAAGCACAGCGGATTAAATCAATGCGTTGATCTGCGCCCTGAAAATACCAGGCATTTTCTGTACCGATTGGCCGTGTGAAATGGTGACATTAACCACCTTGGTAGGGTTCGAGGCCCAATAAAAAAGTATTAGTGAAAGAGCAAAGAAACGCAAAACAGCTCCACTTATACATAAATTTGCGTGCCTATGTGTATGTGAATAATAAAAACATCGACAAACGCACATATACTAGCGTCACATTCAACCAAGCGGTCAATTTAAATATCAGCTAATATGGCTATTAGCACTTTGCTTGCGACCTTGGCGTATACGTAACATACTTTGATGGATATGAATACAGATCCGCGAATTTACGAGTATTGTATTCATTTGGTTGTGTATGCTGATGGGTTGCCATATTCACTTTTACGCACATTTCCAGAAGTGGTTTATAGGGATTCTCTCGGGTCCACATTGCATTTGATACGGTCGAGTAATATGACATGTTGAAAAGTAATATGGCAACAACGGCGAAACCCAGTTACAAAGGAAAACATAGTTACAATCACAAGATAAAAATACTTTTGTTTTTGCAATTTGATTTTTTTCTACAATGTTCGGTTTGTATTTCAGTTTGGTGATAAATCAACTATGTTGTTATTTATTAGCGTTAATGTCACCTTGCAATGGGAGCTCAATTTTTTTTATCGTAAAGAATTAAAGTATGCAACATATTAAAACACGGTGATCCATATTTTTTGAATTCCTTCCGTGCACTTGTTTCCGTTAGATTCGAAGCTCTAATTTTTTTATAACTTCAATCAAATCAGAAGTTCTGACTAATCTCCACTGTTTCATTTGTAGGGCAGCTTTAACAAATATTCTCATCAGATTCAGCAAGGATTCAAGTTATCACCGAAATTATATGAGACATACTATCAAATATGAACAGTACTCTAACATAATCTCATCAACCTAACCTAGCCCTTGGACGCTTAAGAAGTATACTTGAAAATAACAAAAGCGGTCGTAACATTAACTAAAGTCTCGTTAGCACGAAAGAAAATCAAGGCAATGGAAGTAATTTATGTCCAAATTACTAATGACAACAGATGTTGGACATGGCGTATGATGAATTTTTTTACCGTGTCTGCCACGTCATTTACTTATGGCATTTTTAATATTATATATGTATAAACACCTCCTTTGAAGTTGGTCGCCTTGTCGTGTCGAAGGGGCTTAAGTAAGAGTAAAGTGTGCATCCCAAAGGAAACGCACTCTAATCTTACGAACTAAGAGGGACACTTCATAATTCCCACAATAGCGATATGGATGAATAAACCCTAGGTTTTACGCCCATCTCCTATTGTGGAAGTATGAGGATACCCGAACCAACACCACCCTAAGCCAAGGTGTCGAGGTACCCGTGCCGAGGGCTGAATGGTCAGCGGGGGGTAATAAATAGCTGATTGCGAATGGTCCCCTCCGATGCCCGGGCGAGGTCGGAGGTATAAAAGCCTTCTCTCCGCATACCGGCTCTGCGGACGAGTGACCAACCCTTTCCGGATTACTCGTGGGACCAAACGTGAACGAAAACAATAATACAACAACAACAACAACATCAACTACAACAACCAAATTGACGACAACAGCAACGACTAAGGACATGAACTATCGGAATCCTACTACGGAATCCGAAGAAGACGAGCTACTTGCCTCCAGCCAGGAGACGAGTAAGAGTACTACCGGACATACCAACCAAAGTATACCGGTAGATACAGCAGTAAAAGCCCCTGATATAAGGGAGGAAGCGTCCACCTCCAAGGCTGCCATGAGTACCAACCAAAGTGCGCTGGCGACTAAAGGAGAAAACAGGAAGAAGCGCAAGAAATCCCAGAATCAGCTGAGGAAAAACCGGTACCAGAGGGCAGTCTTCATACTAGGAAAGATAGCCAAAGACCAGGCAGCCGGTACCCCAGTTGATGAGGCCGAAACAAAGCGCCTCAAAACTATCGTAGAGGAATATGAAGGCTATCTTAAAAGGAAGCAATCACAACCTCAAGAAGAGAGCAAGCGAGAGAGCACTTCTCAGAAGAGAAATCGCTCCATCACAGAAGTACCCGGAACTCAGCCCAAAAAACCGAGGCGAAGCGAAGGTGAACACAGCAGCACAACAACGGCAAGGCATTTCTGCGATGTTGCCAGAGATAGCCTGCAGGTGGCCATCATAGACGGAAATTCCTCCTCTTCGAACACAATGCAGGAGAGATGGGTGGAGATCGACGTCAGATTGTCGAGTATGGTGCTAAGCTATGTACTCGACAATCCTGCGGGTCCTCACCCGGAGTTTGACTCTTCTGAGACCCTCAGGGGCTACAGGGTCATCAAGTGCGCGGACCAGGCCTCGCTGGATTTCCTGACGGGTAGTGTGGCTAAAATTAGCAACGCCTTTGTAGGCCTCCAATTGAGGCTTATACCCGCCAAGGACATTCCGAAGAGACCTCGTGCTCGCATTTGGTTACCCCCTCTAGAGGAGCCAGGCGAAAAACTCCTGCGGTGCATCAAGCTGCAGAACAAATCTATACCTAGTATAGATGAGTGGCAGCTAATCAAGGAGGAAAAACCGAATAAAGCAAGCAAGCCAATACTAGTGGCCATTTGTGATGAGTCCATTGAGGCTCTGAAGAAGACTGACTACAAAATCAGCTTCGGAATCCGCAAAGCCAGACTAAAAATATTCCAAGGCGACAAAGCGGCTGACGAAGACGACACGGAAGAGGTCGACGACGCCAGCCAGTTGCTAAAGAATGTGGGCATCGAAGAAACCCGAGATGCCCAATAACATAAGATGCGTACAGATAAACCTGCAGCACTCGAAGAGTGCTACAGCGAATCTGACAACCCTCGTGAACGAGGGGGGCATCGACATCAGCCTAGTACAGGAGCCCTGGGTCAATGATGATACCATTAAAGGGCTAAACAGCAGCAACCATAACCTGTTTTACACACGGAACAGAGGTAAACCTAGGGCATGCATTCTTATCAATAAAAGTATAAATGCATTTCTTTGTCCCAATTACAGCACAGCAGATATCACAGTGGTAAAGGTGGAACAGAAGGATAAGCCCTTCTTCTTGGTCTCGGCCTACTTGGCCCATGACGAAGACATACCACCGGCCCCACTCACCAGACTAGTAGAGGAGAACAGGAAGGAAGATGTCCTAATAGGGTGTGATGCAAACGCAAGGCACACCGTATGGGGTAGCTCCAGTATAAACACCAGAGGTGAGTCACTCTTGCAGTATATTTTGAATAGTAATCTAAGTATTTGCAACAAGGGCGAGTTCCGGGGTGGGAGGAAGTGCTTGACCTCACGCTATCAACAGACACAGACAGTCTCGTTGTGGATAACTGGAGGGTATCCGATGAGCCTTCCATGTCGGATCACTCCTGGATACTCTTCAGCATCCGCGAGAAGTACAGTGCGCCTCTCACTTACCGGAACCCTAGAAGAACGGCATGGGGAAAATTTACCAGTATAGCAACAAAATGCCTTGAAAAAGGAGGCAATAAGAGCATCAGAAATCCTGAGGAATTAGATTCAGAAGTAGAGAAGTTAGAAAAAATCCTAACCACAACTTTTAATAAATCTACTCCGCTAACAGTTTTGAAAAAGAGAAAGTCTCTTCCTTGGTGGAACAGTGAACTCAAGAATTTGAGAACACAACTAAGGAAGGCTTTCAATGAGAGTTTTAGAACCAAAATCTGGCAGCCATATAAAGACAGTATGAAAGAATACAAAAAAGCAGTCAGGAAAGCTAAAAAGGACTCATGGCGATCTTTCTGTACATCGATAGAAAGTTGCACAGAAACCGCCAGGCTGAGTAAAATGCTATCCAAAGATCATATTAATACTGCCTACATTAGGGCGGAGGGAAGTGATTGGACCTCCTCGGCAAAAGAGTCTCTGGAGGTACTAATCACAACGCACTTCCCCGGGAGTCAGCAAATACCTTCAACGAGGGTTCAACCAGAACCACCGCTGAACGCAGCTGACTATCGAAGCCAAATAGTAGACAAAAGAAAAATCAAATACGCCATAAATAGTTTTGCACCATATAAAGCGGCAGGTCCAGACGGGATTATGCCCATAATGCTGTAAAAACTGGTAGAACCAATGGTTCTAAGGCTAGAAAATATATACAAAGCAAGCATACAACTATCTTACATCCCAAGAAGTTGGAAAAGAAGTAAAGTTGTGTTCCTCCCAAAACCAGGCAGAAGAACACACGAGAATGCCAAGGATTTTAGACCTATAAGCCTTACCTCCTTTATGCTGAAGGTACTAGAAAGGCTAATAGATCTACACGTAAGAACAATAATGGCGGAAAAGTTATCGAAGTCCCAACATGCGTACATGAAGGGCCGATCAACCGAAACCGCCCTTCACGAGGTGATAAGTGTAATTAAAAAATCACTACATCACAAACAATACACCATGGCTGCATTTCTAGACATAGAGGGCGCCTTCAACAACATAGAAGTAAATGCGATAATTAATTCTCTGGCACATGGTGGGATAGACGACACTGTGTGCAGATGGATACTATCGATGCTTGAGAATAGGAAGATTATAGCTTCAAACGGCGCTGCAACACAAACAAGCTATGTGAGTAGAGGAACGCCTGAAGGGGGGGGTCCTCTCTCCGCTTCTATGGGTTGCAGCGCTGAACGAAATACTACTCCAACTAAACGGCGGAGGAGTGAAAGCAGTAGCGTATGCAGACGATATAGTGTTGTTGGTCTCAGGCATGTTTCCTTCAACAGTCAGCGAGATTATGGAAAGAGCACTTCGTAGGTTAAACCTATGGGCTAAGAACAATGGTCTAGGAGTTAACCCGAACAAAACAGAACTGATGCTATTCACTAGCAGAACCAAAATACCTCAGTTTCAACTTCCGGTACTAAACGGTACTACACTCACTCTATCCCACACAGCTAAATACTTGGGGGTGGAGATTGACACCAAACTGTCCTGGAAAATAAATATAGAAAAAAGAATAAATAAAGCATACATGGCCTACTATACTTGTAAGAAAATCGTAAACAAGAATTGGGGCCTTAAACCAAGTATAATCATGTGGATGTATACGGCTGTCATAAGACCTATACTTACATATGGAGCTCTGGTATGGTGGCCAGCGCTAAACAAACAATACAATATTAGAAAATTAAATGGAATACAAAGAGCAGCATGTGCGGGTGTTACGGGTGCAATCAGGTCATGTCCGACTGATGCGCTCAATGTGATCCTGCATCAACTACCAATGGACATTTTTATTCACAAAACAGCAGCTATTGCGGCGATAAGAATAAAAGAATTGGGAGGTTGGAATCAGCAGAACTACGGACATAGTGTAATTCTAAAGAAGTTCACTATTAATAAATCAGACTACATTCTCCCAAAGCTGGATTTCAATAGACACTTCCAGGTGAGGATACCATCTAGACGAGAATGGAGAAGAGGTTCAATGGTAGAGGAAGATACCACCTCAATCTATACCGACGGGTCCAAAATGGACTGTGGAGTAGGCACGGGGGTATTCTCCGCTGATCTAGGCATATCTCTCTCTATACGTCTACCGAACTCGGCTAGCATCTTCCAAGCAGAAGTACTAGGCATAGAAAAAGCCTGCGAAGTTCTATTAGAAAACCACGGGAATATACATAAAGCAACTATATTTACGGACAGCCAGGCGGCCCTCCTGGCATTGTCTTCACCCATGACAAATTCCAGTACAGTTCACAACTGCAAGAGAGCACTAAGCTCAATAAAAGACAAGCTCCAGCTAAACTTGATCTGGGTTCCCGGCCACAGGAACATTTTCGGTAACGAAAAAGCAGACGAGTTGGCAAAGGCAGGAGCTTTCCTCAATGAATCCATGGCGGAGCTAATACCAAGCCCGCTAGGATCGATAAAAGGAGAGATCAATAGACAATTTCAGCAAATTGCAAACAACAGGTGGAAAAACATTACAAAATGCGTCATAACTAAACAATTATGGCCAACATATGACAGGAAAAGAACCAATGACTTATTAAATAGGTCAAGAAAAAGTATTTACAGAATAACAGCTACCACAACAGGGCACTGGCCATTTGGGGAACATGCGTCCAAAATGGGATTGCCCTACAACGACATCTGCCGTGGCTGCGGAGTAGCAGGGAACAAGGAAACAATCTTCCACTTTCTCTGCGAATGCCCAGCTCTAGCACAGATCCGACACAAAACACTCGGAATCCACCAAGCACCAAACCTTGAATGGATTTCCACCAAAAGCATATCGGACATAAGTAGTTTCATCGAAACCTCAAAATGGTTTGAGAGAGAAGGTGAAACGTAATAGCAGATACAGGAGGTTCTACGAATAGTGTATCAAAATGGCCATGATACGAAAATACCTCACCGAAGCAATTGGCATACATGTGAATTCATATGAAAATTGAAATTAAGAATCAAGAAATCAGTTTAAGCAAACAGAGACGTAAACTTTAATAAGAACTTGAAGGTAAATGCTACAGCTAGTTATGCGTTTGAAATGTGAGCAGAAGAAGCAGATATATTATTTGAAGAAGGCACAATAAATATAATGAAAAAAGAAAAGTAAACCGCTGACGAGATATTTACTATTTATTTTAGAATATATTTCCGTACATTGTGACAATGTGATAAAAAAAACACTCGGAAATTCTAATTTCAAAAATGTGTTTTCCTAAGTTGGCAGGACTGTCCTTAATATACAATTAATTAAAAGCTGCTTAAGTCGGTACACCTCAGTAGTGCGATGGCATTTTTGCAATTGATCTCAAAATTTACATTCCTAATCAAATTTCGTGTGCGGAACCATTGAGAATTTTGGAAAAGGTTTTCGGCGTTACAGTTTTATCAAAAACACAAGCTTCCGACTGGTACAAAGCCTCTTCAGGTCGAGATATCTATGAAGATATGCCTCATTCTTGCCGACCATCGACCTCTTCAATTCATGAAAATGATAAAAAAAATTTCAAAAAGAATATCGTAAACAAGCCCCTTGCTTATTCGTACGAATTTCGATGCTTAATTCATGGAGAATATTATAACCGCCGACGTGATATGGGCTTATGAGTTTGACATACAAACAAGTCAACAATCATCGGAATGGAGGGCCCAAGCCGCTCAAAAGTTGACGTGGTGCTCATTATTCTTTCGGTATTCCAACTTTAAGCCAAACAAGTAAGGAAGCGCTAAGTTTTTACACTAATGAAAAATTTAAGAATCAAAGCTAGGGAAAAACCTTAAGATGCTAAACGTCAACCAGAGGATCGAAATGCAATCAATTTTATATAAACATATACTCTATATAACTCATACACTGAGAGACACACATGGTTAGAGAAACGGAAATCATTATATGTAGTCTATGGGAGTTGCGGTAGTATCGCCCCGATTTTATCTATTTTTTCTAATAGCACATGCTATTAACGTAAGTACTAAAAACAATCATATGAAGTAAATGCAGCCGCATTTTCGAAAAACCTTATATCCGTTATATAGGGACTATCTCAAGTTTTCGCAGATCTTAAGGGAATGCGGTTTTTCGGAAATATTTTGTGATTTTGGAATTTAATGGAACTTCTTTGTTTATTAAGTTTACTCATCATAAAAATCATCGATTGCACTTTATGTACTTCAGACAGCCAAGCGTGTTTTAAACATTAATTATTATTTTGATGCGAAATTTGCTACAGATGTTACTGAATATCATACCAATTTAGACATAAAATGTTGCGATGAATGGATTGGGTTTCGGGTGAAATTTGAAAGTTTTACTATTTTTCCCTACAGTATATTTTACAGTCTTCCCGTTATTTTCGGCAAAAAGTCAGACCTACGGTGTCTAGGGGCATGCAGAGTTACGTTCCGATTGTGAAAATGTTTAGACGCAATATACCTCAAAAGCAACAGTACGGGAAAGTAAAAGATTTTTATGACAATGTTCCAATTACGCACATCTA
>NC_065920.1:47992327-48003245 GCF_024586455.1 Bactrocera neohumeralis | reverse complement strand
ACATAGTCACAATCACAAGATAAAAATACTTTTGTTTTTGCAATTTGATTTTTTTCTACAATGTTCGGTTTGTATTTCAGTTTGGTGATAAATCAACTATGTTGTTATTTATTAGCGTTAATGTCACCTTGCAATGGGAGCTCAATTTTTTTTTTATCGTAAAGAACTAAAGTATGTAACACATTAAAACACGGTGATCCATATTTTTTTAACTCATTCCATGCAATTGTTTCCGTTAGATTCGAAGCTGTAATTTTTTTATAACTTCAATCAAATCAGAAGTTCTGACTAATCTCCACTGTTTCAAGCTGCCGCTTTACCAAATATTCTCATCAGATTCAGCAAGGATTCAAGTTATCACCGAAATTATATGAGACATACTATCAAATATGAACAGTACTCTAACATAATCTCATCAACCTAACCTAGCCCTTGGACACTTAAGACGTATACTTGAAAATAACAATAGAGGTCGTAACATTAAATAAAGTCTGGTTAGCACGGAAGAAAATCAAGTCAATGTAAGTAATTTATGTCCAAATTACTAATGACTACAGATGTTGGACATGGCGTATGATGAATTTTTTTACCGTGTCTGCCACGTCATTTACTTATGGTATTTTTATTCTCTTCTTATATACATATAAAAATGAAACCGTTTTCGTTGTCACGGCATCACGCGTGAATGGCTGAACCGATTTGGCTGATTTTTTTTTTGTAGTTTTCTAATACTCTGTACAAGGTTCTTATGGAAAAAAATATTAAGAAAATCTCTCAGAAAGATTGAAAAATATACATTTCATTTTGCATATTTTAAAAAACGCGCATAACGAATGTAAACGTAATTCAATTTAATTGTCAACGTCATTCAATTAAAAAAAAAATTGTGGTAATCTGTTTTCATGTAAATTTTATTAAGTTTTTGATAAAGTTCGTTTTGTTTTAAAGACTAAGAAGTTTTTTGTTTGCTAATAAGAGTTTATTAATCACGGTAAGTTAAATTCACCTTATATCGATTTTTGGTAACTTTTGCTGACTACACAATATTACAATTTGGTATACATGGTTAAACAGAAAAAATATGAGTTCATTTTATTTTCAGTTGGATTTTCGTTTTTCGTTTTTAACAATGCCACCAACCAGACGTACAAACTTAGGCCGCAGAATTCGAAATACGGCAAGTCAAAGAAATATAAGAACAAATCAAAGAAATGAACTACAAAGAAATCAAAATCAACAAAGAAATGTTGTCCCCACAGAGCTGCATTCTGCTATAATGTGGCAATTGATTACAGTTCAGAGCAAATTGTTGCTATTGGACTAATGAATATTGTATGTCCACATTGCAATGTATTGAAATTCAAAAATGAAGCCCCTGGATTGTGTTGGATTGGCGGCCAAGTCAAATTGACGCCACTGGTACCCCCACCAGAGCCACTACATTCATTGGTTTCCGGAAATGGGCCAGATTCTATTCATTTTTTGACTCATATCCAGCAATACAATAATTGCTTTCAAATGACATCATTTGGCGCAACAAAAGTTATTGGAGACAATTTTATGCCTACCTAAAACTGCCATGAAAGGCTACTGTTCAATGTTGAGATTTAGTGGTGGTACAAACAATTTGCTATACAATTACCTAAATACATATTTATATTCTTGCAGATTCAGGGTCAAATATATCATCGAACAGGTTCCTTATTGCCAATGTCTGATGAACACTATAAATTTTTGCAAATATATTTTATGGGCGATTCAGCAAGAGAAGTCGATCAGCGTTGCGCACACAACAACTCAGTGAAAAGATCCATTGTGGAACAACTTCAAACATTTTTCCATCAACACAATGAATTACTTGCATTATTCACAACTGCATTAGACCGCATGCCATCAGATAATCATAAAATTGTCATCAGAGCCGATAAGGCGCCTGCAGGACAACATGCTGGACGTTTTAATGCGCAAACAATTGATAAAGTGGCTATTGTCGTCGCGGGAGAAAATTTAGAAAACCGGGACATTGTTTTACTTCGACGGAACGATCAACTTCAGCGTGTGTCTGAAACACATCGATCATATGATGCCTTACAATATCCTATCCTATTTTGGCAAGGTGAAGACGGCTATCATTTTTCAATCATCATTTTTCACTGATGGTTCGGGAAAATGAGGACAATCACATCTTAAAGTGTCGGCGTCTATTTCACCAATATGCTGTGGATATGTATGTGAAAATTGAAACTGAACGATTGACATTTATCAGGTTGAACCTGGCAAAACTCCGTTCCGAGGAATATAGTATTCATCTTCGGGATGCCATAATGCCGATGGAAATGCTCAGAATGTTGGCAGAACAACTATTCTCCCAGCAACATACCGCGGAAGTCCGCGACATATGCATGAATATGCTCAAGATGCTATGTCCTATGTACGACATTATGGCACACCAGATTTGTTTATCACATTCACATGCAATCCAAAGTGGACAGAAATTCAACAAGAATTATTTACTAGCCAATCACCTATTGATCGCCACGATATCACTGCAAGGGTGTTCAAAATGAAATTAAAAACACTCATGGATTTTATTGTTAAGCATCGCGTGTTCGGCGAGACGCGCTGTTGGATGTACTCAATTGAGTGGCAAAACGCACATATCCTCATTTAGTTGGTTGAGATCGTAAGACCGAATGAAATTGATAATGTGATATCAGCAGAAATTCCCGATAAGAATGAAGACCCACTGTTACATGAGGTTATTACAAAAAATATGATACACGGTCCATGTGGAATATTAAATCCAATTTCTCCGTGTATGGTTGAAGGAAAATGTTCAAAACGCTACCCAAGATAATTAGTAACAGAAACTATTACTGGAAATAATGGATATCCACTTTATCGCCGCCGATCCATTGATGACAATGGAAAGTCAACAATAATCAGAGTAAATCGACAGGACATTGAAGTTGATAATCGTTGGGTTGTTCCGTTTTCGCCATTACTCTGCAAGGCATATAAAGCACACATAAACGTCGAATTTTGCCATTCCGTAAAATCTATTAAATATATGTAGTCTTTGGATTATATACTTTATTCATTTAATAATTTATTAAACTCACTTTACATTTTAGTTTTGTTTATTAAATTCACATTTTCCACAACTTATTATTAATTTAATATTTTATTAAATTCACTTAACTTATCATAACTTTAATTGTCAGGCAGCGGCTTGTCTGCCACTTCTGAATACTTCTGTACTTCTGTTTTAGTCAACTGGAGAAGTGTTCCCTCCATAATTTAAGTATACTCTGGGCATCGGTGACTAGGTCACTTTTGAGGGTTCTACAAGAGTATGCTCCGGTCTTGAAACCTTCTGTAAGCCGCCGCATTTTTTCGTAGAATTTTCGAGCATTACCCCTGTCGGCCAGCTTATCAAGCTCTTCATACTCACGCATTTCGGCCTCTTTCTTTTTCTGTCTGCAAATGCGTCTCGCTTTCCTCTTCAACTCTCGGTATCTATCCCATCCCGCACGAGTTGTGGTCGATCGCAACGGTGCGAGGTAGGCAGCCTGTTTTTTCTCCGGTGCGACACGGCACTCCTCGTCGTACCAGCTGTTCTTTTGCACTTTCCGAAAACCAATGGTTTCGGTTGCAGCTGTACGTAAGGAGTTTGAAATGCCGTCCCATAGTTCCCTTATACCGAGTTGTTGACGAGTGCTCTTAGAGAGCAGGAGTGCAAGCCGAGTAGAAAATTGTTCGGCTGTCTGTTGTGATTGCAGCTTCTCGACGTCGAAGCTTCCTTGTGTTTGTTGACGTGAGCTTTTTTGCTGCACAGAGGCGGGTGCGAATTTTGGCTGCAACAAGATGGTGGTCCGAGTCGACGTTAGGACCTCGGGGCGTACGCACATCTAGAACACTGGAGACGTGGCTTCCGTCATTATCACAACACGACCGATCTGGTTGTTGGCTTTTCGATCCGGAGACTGCCAGGTAGCTTGATGTATTTTCTTGTGCTGGAATCTAGTACCACAGATAACCCCATTTCGGGCCCCGGCGAAGTCGATCAGCCTCAACCCATTTGGGGATGTTTCGTTGTGGAGGCTGAATTAACCGACCGTAGTGCCAACGATACCAAAGACCGGAAGTCGTGAGCTGCTTGAGCCATGTGTAAAATAATCATTTCTGGCCCCTGCCAAGTGAATGGCGATCAAAGAAGTTTCCTCACTTGCGTGAACTTCTACACATGGCTCCATCCGCCCGTGTTTATTTGCATATCACCCTTTATCTAACGCGATTACTTTTAGGTGATGCATACAACCGGTAGCTGAACAAAACTATTATACTCTAAAGAAACATGGTGCAATAATTTAAATTACGCAAATTCAAAGAAACTTCGAATGTAAACGTCTAGCTCCTGATAATACCATCACTCATTGCAGTTAAGCACTGCACCTTTCAAGACTACGAGGTTTGACAATTAAGTAATGAGACTGATTTTGTTGCCGCGCTTGTGGTAAACATGTGACCTTGAAATTCCCTTTCTCTTTTTCCGGCACCCTTCCCCGTTCCATTGATAAATTATATGTCCCATCGCTCTAGCTTATTTAGTTCGCCTGCTGTGTCAATTTGAGTGGACGTGTGTTTGTAGTGCTCGTCACGAAAATGGAAAAACGAAATCAAGAGCAACGCGTCGCAATAAAATTTTGCGCCAGACTGGCTGAAACAACTTCGGAAACGTTCGATAAAAATGTAAGAGTGTATGGTGATTGCTCTTAGTCGTGCCCGAAACGCCAAAGCTCGCATAAGCAAGTCAAAGGTGAAAACGATGAGTATTGCCTCTTTTGATAGCCGTGGAATCGTCCACAAAGAATTCGTTCCACCGGGGAAAACTGTGAATCTAGTCTACTATTGCCAAGTACTCGAAAGATTGCGAAAACGAGTCAACAGGGTGCGCCCAGACATCGCTCGTAACTGGATCCCTCATCACGACAACGCGCTGTGCCACACCGGACTCAGCGTGTCCCAGTAATTGGCCTCTAAAGGGATCGCCGTGCAACAGCCGCCTTATTCGCCCGACATGTCACCCTGTGACTTTTTTTGTTTCCCTCGTAAAACAAAATCGGTGGTCAAAGGAACCAATTTTGAGTCTATTACGGACATCCAGGCGGCCGTGACGAGGGTACTCGCGGTCATCCCAGTCGAGGCGTTCCAGAAATGTTACGAAGCATGTAAAACGCGCTGGAATCGCTGTATAGCTGCCCAAGGGGACTACTTTGAAGGGGATGGCTGAGTTGTAGAATAATTTTCAAATATACGGTTTTTATGGAATCAGTCTCATTACTTAATTGTCGTACCTCGTATTCATAAAATATCCGATTGCACTCGAACTTACGCTTTCTTTCTTGTTTAAGTATTTAAGTAAATCAGTTTTGCTGAAATATATAAACAGACTTTATTGTGTTTTTTTTATTAATTATACAAGAAAATTGATAAAAAAAAGTTACTTGAAATATAGTAAAATAGGATTGAACACTTCTGTGGTCCTAAGCCATAACAACACAACTCCACTTTTGGCCAAAATGAGTTATTATCATGGTTGGAATCTCCATACTTGATTTCACATTGTGTCAAAATCTTATAAAGATCACTCCAATAGTTAGCGAGATATTAACGAAAGAAAAACTGATCAAATCAAAGTGATTGCAAATTGCACAAGGAATAACAACACATCCCAGTGCTCTGATATCAGCTGATTTTCGCCTCACTTGTGCTTTTGTTCTCAGTTCACATTCAACAAGCGGAGCGGCTGATTGTTCATTTTTTGCGTGCGGAAAAATAGCATATCTAACTTCTGCTTTTATTCCGAAGTAAGTTTGTTGTTCGGAAACTTACATAAGTATACTTGTGTTGTTTTATCCAAAGTATTTTTTTTCTAATGCCTACCATAACTTAAGTTGTGCTTTTGTTTCGTGCTGTGTTTCTTATCATTAGTTAACAAAACAAAAGATATGGTATTTTTCCAAAACGAATTATTTGCAACCAACAATTTAACTTGACTTGCTTTTATATTCCAAGTGCTAGCTTAAAGAAATTGCTGAATTGTGCTTTTTTGCAGTACATATTTACATAGTGAAAATTCAAAACACAATGGATGACCAAGGTAGGTTAAAATTTATCCGGCATTATAAGTGTTTGAAATAAGTTTTATTAAATTGTGCCACATGTTTTTGTCATTAAAGCTTCAGAAACGCGTGATTTACATCAATGGCCCTTCGAGAAAGCCAATTTTCATACGAGCCATTTTCCAGCCATAGGCGATAACTTATTCTTAAATATGTTTCACGATCCCGTTGTACCGGATGAGACATCATGTAGTGTAGATTGCGGATTTGCCACTTTTCCACGCAATTTTACAAAATTGTTCTCAACTCAGATCGTTAACTCATCTCCGCTACTATTCGAAATGGACTTTAGCAGCGATGATTCTATCAGAGATCCCGACTATATTGTTTCAAGTGCGACCTCGGAATCAGAAAAGGAGAATCAACCTGTTTATATTTCGGAGTCAATATTAGAGAGTCCATATGCCGATACTGATGAAAATCTCCAAAACTTTACTCAACCTCCCAAAAAAAAAAGACAGACAATTAAATAGAAATTCGGGAAGATCGTACACCACGAAAAAAGGAAAAGTGGTTGCTGGTCGCAAGTGCCTACCTCTCGAAAGTTGCCAAAAGAAATGCGAAAGTACCTTTTGAAAAACAAAAGCACATTTTTGAGGAATATTGGAGAATGGGCGACTACAAATCAAGACTACTTTTCATTTGTGGACTCGTCGAAATTGGCGAAAAGCTATCTGAAAAAAATCAACTAGAACGAAAATTCGACGAATAACAAACTATTATTCTGTAAATATTGATAGCGACAAAGTTGACGTCTGTAAAGGTTGTTTTTTGAAGTGCTTTGGAGAAACAAACAGTTTTTTGAGGAATGTGATTGAAAAGAAACTTAATTATCCAAAATCACCATTGGCCGATAAGAGAGGTAAGTTCACTCCAATAAACAAGCTAGACGAATTACAGGTCGAAACTATTACGCAACGTATTAATAGCTTTCCTGCCTATGAAAGTCACTATTGTCGGCGTGATTCAAGTGCTAAATATTTATGCTCCGACTTGTCAATATCAAAAATGTACAGTTTGTACTGCAAAGAGGTTGAAACTCCTATAAGTTTAGCAAAATATTCGGAAATTTTCCACACAATGAACGTAAAATTCAAACAACCGAAACTTGATACTTGTAATAAATGTGACTGCTTTAAATCCCAATTAGACCACATCAATAAAAATATGCCAGAATATACAATGTTGATTGAAAAACAAGCAAGACATCACGCAGATGCAGATAGAGCTTATAAATCAAAGGATTTTGATAAAGATCTGTCAAAAACTCACATAAATATAAAAACGTACACATTTGATTTGCAGCAAGTTTTACCAACTCCTTACCTCAAAACCTCAGTCTGCTACTATAAGAGGCAGTTGAATACTTATAATTTAACCATATACGATTGTGAAACGAATAAGGCCTTTTGCTATATGTGGCACGAAGCAGTTGGGCAGCGAGGTGCTAACGAAATATCATCATGTATTTTCCAGCATTTAAAGAAGGTGTCAACAGACGAACATGTTGACTCAATCGTATTTTATAGCAATTCATGCGTTGGCCAAAATAAAAACTCCTTTGTGGGCTCAACGTTTATAGCTTTCTTAGAGAGCAACCCTACTATAAAAATGATTGAGCATAAGTTCCAGAGCCAGGGCATACACATATGGAGTGTGATGTGGCTCACGCCCTCATCGAACGAAAAAAGAAGAAGACTACTATGAAAATCCACCATCCACGTGATTGGTATCAATTCGTTCTTTCAGTTGGTACTAACAAAACGTTTGAAGTAATTGAAATGGAAAATAAATTTTACAAATTTGGTACAATCGCTAAAAATAAATTTAATTGGAGGAAAGTGAATGAAGACGGGGAAAAGTTTACGTGGTCTGATGTGAAGTGGCTCCGATACACTAAAAATCGCTTTGGTGGTGTAAAATACAAAACTTCGTTAGAGGATACGCAGCCTTTTAAGACACTCAATGTAATGAAGCGTGGTGTCAGCTCCTTAATCATTCGGGACCAAGATAAAATCACGGCAACTCCTCTTATATCGAAAGAGAAAAAGGAAGACTTGTTGAGCATTTTAAACTTAATCGATCCCATGTTCCATAGTTTCTACAACAACTTAAACTCAGGAAATATACAGAATATTGATCCAGACATTGGCGATACCTGTACCTCAACTGAAAACATTGAGAACGATACCTCTCAATAGGATATCCTGTCATCATAAAAATCACTGTTTTATGTTTTAAATGGTTGACATTCACGTTTAGTTCTTTATTATCATATTGCATTACTTACTATTTTTTAATTTTATTTCATATTTTTCTAATATCAACTAATTTCAAAATTTTGTTGTATGTACTATAAAATGAAGTTCCAATGTTTTATTCTTAGTTTTCACATTTCATTACAAGAGGCTAATTTGTTTAAATAAATGCACTAATTTGAGTTCAATAACACTTTTATTTAAGAATGTATAATATACATATGTATATGTATGTTAATCAATGGAAATAAACTGCGGATTAATATATCGGGTGATTTTTTTGAGGTTAGGATTTTCATGCATTAGTATTTGACAGATCACGTGGGATTTCAGACATGGTGTCAAAGAGAAAGATGCTCAGTATGCTTTGACATTTCATCATGATAAGACTTACTAACGAGCAACGCTTGCAAATCATTGAATTTTATTACCAAAATCAGTGTTCGGTTCGAAATGTGTTTCGCGCTTTACGTCCGATTTATGGTCTACATAATCGACCAAGTGAGCAAACAATTAATGCGATTGTGACCAAGTTTCGCACTCAGTTTACTTTATTGGACATTAAACCAACCACACGAATGCGTACAGTGCGTACAGAAGAGAATATTGCGTCTGTTTCTGAGAGTGTGGCTGAAGACCGTGAAATGTCGATTCGTCGCCGTTCGCAGCAATTGGGTTTGTGTTATTCGACCACATGGAAGATTTTACGCAAAGATCTTGGTGTAAAACCGTATAAAATACAGCTCGTGCAAGAACTGAAGCCGAACGATCTGCCACAACGTCGAATTTTCAGTGAATGGGCCCTAGAAAAGTTGGCAGAAAATCCGCTTTTTTATCGACAAATTTTGTTCAGCGATGAGGCTCATTTCTGGTTGAATGGCTACGTAAATAAGCAAAATTGCCGCATTTGGGGTGAAGAGCAACCAGAAGCCGTTCAAGAACTGCCCATGCATCCCGAAAAATGCACTGTTTGGTGTGGTTTGTACGCTGGTGGAATCATTGGACCGTATTTTTTCAAAGATGCTGTTGGACGCAACGTTACGGTGAATGGCGATCGCTATCGTTCGATGCTAACAAACTTTTTGTTGCCAAAAATGGAAGAACTGAACTTGGTTGACATGTGGTTTCAACAAGATGGCGCTACATGCCACACAGCTCGCTATTCTATGGCCATTTTGAGGGAAAACTTCGGAGAACAATTCATCTCAAGAAATGGACCCGTAAGTTGGCCACCAAGATCATGCGATTTAACGCCTTTAGACTATTTTTTGTGGGGCTACGTCAAGTCTAAAGTCTACAGAAATAAGCCAGCAACTATTCCAGCTTTGGAAGACAACATTTCCGAAGAAATTCGGGCTATTCCGGCCGAAATGCTCGAAAAAGTTGCCCAAAATTTAACTTTCCGAATGGACCACCTAAGACGCAGCCGCGGTCAACATTTAAATGAAATTATCTTCAAAAAGTAAATGTCATGAACCAATCTAACGTTTCAAATAAAGAACCGATGAGATTTTGCAAATTTTATGCGTTTTTTTTTTTAAAAAAGTTATCAAGCTCTTAAAAAATCACCCGATACAACCAACTTTGACAAAAGAGCACAACTAATGTTATTCTAAACATATTTTGTTTAATATTATGGAATATCGGCATAACTTGAATTGTGTCGCCGGAGAGTACAACCTTTAGTTCAGAATAATAACACAAGTTAAGTTATGTCTCTCAATCGTGTCAAATTACTTTAGGGAAAAAAGGATTGAATCACATTTTTAAGCGTATTTTAAAAACTACAGGCACTTACCTAAGTTTTTTGGCAGTATAAGATGGATATGATATCACTTGAGATATTAAAAAAAAAATTCCGGGATTCCTTCAAAAACTTTTTTCAAATTTTACTTTGAATCTTTAAAATGCTCTACTGAAAAATCAAAAAAACACACTTGTGCTGTTATGGCTTGTGACCACAGACTTTTTGCGATCACCACTACTTGGATAGCTGGTTGGAGAGATTATATCTATATTCGTCTTAGAAGCAACAACACAAACAAAAATGTTTCTAACCGTCTAACTTCAAATCCGTGTAAAAAAAAAGTTGGGTGTATTTGTTGGTGAAACACATTTCTAACCCGAAAAAATATGGCTTTGGTACTGATTAGATTTCGTGTGTAAAATTCTTGCAATCTATCATTTTGAAATATCGAGTTTTAAGAAAAATTGATTGAAATTTGCGCTCGTGTAGAAAATTGATATTAATTTTTGCTTTATTGGAACAATATACAAACAGTTTCTAGAAGAAACTGTATTTTAATTCCTTATCAAGAAAAATATTTATGAAAACCGCAATCTCTCAAAACACTCGTCTTAGTAAGTGTGGTTTGTTGAGTGCTCTAGTAAAATAAGAAAATCAAACGTTTTGGTAATAAATTTGCTCTTTCATAGAGCTGATTAAATCTTTAGCAACGCCACTGAAAGGCGTAA
>NC_065920.1:47950550-47992227 GCF_024586455.1 Bactrocera neohumeralis | reverse complement strand
GGAAAAGTTTTCATTCGATTTGATCCATTTTAGACATTATTTGGAAAACACGCTCTTGCAATTTTCTTAAGATAACTCACATTTATGCCGATATAATTATCGATATTTTTATCTATATATATGCATATATAGATTTTAAATGTAAAAAGTACGTGTCACGTTGTTTGTCCGCGATGGACTCCTAAACTACTGAACCGATTTCAGTAAAGTTAAGCACATTGTGTCCAGTTCGGACCAACTTAAACGATAGGATAGTAAAAACAATTCATAAATAAAGCATATAGTGAAATCTCTATTAAATGGACGCCCTATTAAGCGGACATCTCCATTAACCGTGCACATTGCTGATGTTTAACAAGTACAATCTATTAAGAGGACAACTCTAATGACTGGACAGAGAGACTGGTAACCAGACATTGAGAAGGCAGCTTTAAGTACAATCCCTTGGATTCTTATAATAATAGAAATGATGCGAGCTGGTTTTAACCATAACAGTCAGATTGATTATAGTATGTACGGATGCATTGGAATGATGAACGCAATTTGTTCACGTTGCCAGACGTCTAAATTTCAAGGTGAAACGCCCGAGATGAGTTGTGCTAATGGCAAAGTGAGATTGCCAGCATTAAAAACTCCACTCGAACTATGGTATTCATACATTTTTGGGACATTTCAAATGTCCAAGCTTTTTTTGAGACATGTTCAACATGACAATTCGACATTTCAAGTGACATCTGTTAGCGCTACAATAATTATTATAGTCTTGTAACCGTAACCTGTTGCTGTTGGCAGTGAAAAAGTTGTTGCCAAATTTGCTTGAAGCTACGATCTTAATTGCAAAATCTAAAGGAGATATTTTTTGATACCGCGTATCCCTATGATTCCAACAGATATGTCATTTCAATTCAAACGATTACAATTAAGTTTTAAAAAAGATAGCCACTAATAAAATATTTTTTTGTTTTAATAAATGAATCCGATGTTAAAATTTTTTTTTATTATTTCATTTTACACGTTGCGAAACCTGTACCGGGCTTCTAGTACTTAATAAAAAAAACGTAATGATATCTGTTTATATAAATATACTAGCTGACTCAGCAAACTGACCCGGCGAACTTTACTCCACCTTAGAGGTTATAAATGAGCAGGCTTTTAAATTTATCAAAGTAAATTTTTTATTTGGATAATTAATATAAGTAAATTTAAGATGCAAGTATTTTAAGTTTTCTTTATTGGCCATGTATTTTAGTGCATGGGTTCCACTTTTTAGTAAAGCACCTTTTGATAGACGACATTTTTTATTTTATTTTCAGGTACAAGAACATGCCACATATAACTGACCTTGGAAAAATAATGATTTTCTAGATTCAGACCACAATTTGCGTATGGTCAAGGCACACCATGTCGGTTGGGATCATCGGCATCCTTGGAATGAGAACTTCCTCACCTTCGAATTTTCCTTTGAATATCGTCGCAGAAAACACCTTATTCATCAACTTCCTTATCGTCAAACGCGTTCCGTTGCACAATTTTTTTTGGTTTATGTTTCCAAGCATGCTTATGACGGAGCCAAACGTTAGTCGTAAACTATGCGATTGTAGGCCTGGCACATCCAAGGAGTTTAAAAATTCAATTAGTAACTTCATCTTCATTTGTTACACAGTCAATTTATGAATTGAAGAATGCAGTGTACCAGTTAGTTCATTCTGAATTATGAAGTTTAAATCATCTACGTCTTTATTCTTAGCCGTCAAAATTGCTCCCTCACTCAACTATTTATTCATTGTTTGTGTTGTTAGTAATGATGTTTGGGAATAGTTTGTCGATGAGTTCGACTTTTGATGAGACAAAGTTACAGAAATTCTGTGGAAATAAAAGAATTCGACAGGTACTCGACCGTTACCGATAGTCAGTACCTCTTCAGAAAAATCTTCAGCAGATGTAGATGTAGCGTTCAGCAATGCAACTCGCACGTTTGTTGTCAGCCGAACTTCTTTCACATAGCGCCGTGTGATTCGATGATTCGGCTAAATGCTTCCAATGCTTTTTTATGTGCCATTGTGCATTCGTTCCAGATGATGAATTTCGATGCTGTTAAAACTTTGGCCATTGCGGAGTGTTTTGCAATGTTACATGTTGACTCTTCAATAGTTTAAAAATTTAGCGGCAATTTTAATGATGAGTGAGCCATACGGCATCCTTCTAACAATATGGCTGCTATTCAAAGAGAAGCTACTGCCATCGCAATGCTGTATCTCGCACGAACACTAGCTAAAAGTACTGACATGAGAAATGTGTTACCAGTACCACCAGGGCATTCAAGAAATATAAACCACCATTTCCATTCTCAATGGTCGCCATCAATGTATCATAGACTTCCTTTTGTTGGTGATTTAACAGGGGTATATTTGTTGGAATTATTAAATCTCATTTCTGGTGACCATATTCACTTTCCCGTCCAAATTCTCGATTAAATGCTATAACTAATAAATTACCGCACATGAGGTAG
The DNA here is from genome assembly GCF_024586455.1 of Bactrocera neohumeralis. Classification (NCBI taxonomy): domain Eukaryota; kingdom Metazoa; phylum Arthropoda; class Insecta; order Diptera; family Tephritidae; genus Bactrocera; species Bactrocera neohumeralis. The sequence goes on along the minus strand of NC_065920.1, from coordinate 47,989,718 downwards.
CACATGCCTTCGATCAAGATCCAAGCCCCATTATGTATCCCCTAATTCATCTGAAGATCGGGATTTCTTGAACTGACACGAATTTGATGTAAAATAACTTCTGACATACATACATATTAGTCTTGTAATTGTGTCTCAGATTAGATGGGTTCGATGGAAAGCATGTCAAAATGATGGTAGCCAATAATGTGCATTTCTGATTTGGAAATGCAGAAATAATTGTTTCAACGATTGTTGTGTCGCAATGAGTATAGTTTTCTAGTAAAAATAGTTATTCACATGCAGCACAATATGTTGGGAATATTGTAGCATTAACAGCTCATAGTGGCTCAAATGACTTTGGTCCACGTACATTTACCAGCAACAACCGCAAATAGTAGCATTCATCATTCTTTGGATCAACTGTATACATACGACCAAAAGCATCAATAAAACGCACATCTGGATAACCAGGAACCGCATCTCCGAGTGAAGCAAAGTTCGTGCAAACGGATCCCTTTGGCAGATTTCAAAGAAACTGATCATTGTTGTCGCCGTAGGTGTTTGGAGACGTTAAGCAACATTCGAATCCATAAAAAATACTCTTTGATTTTCCTACAAATGCACAGCAAAATGCACAACAGTAGGATGACGTTGATAAATAGGAATTGCGAATATACGCCAAATCGCTTCATTGAAGTTCACATACCAACCAACTTGATAGCGCGCAATTTTATTGCTGCTAATAAAGGTTTGGATGCCAAAAACCGCCATAGCGCTGCCTTTCGTGATATATTTGCAGATGTTTTTTATTTATGAACTGAATTGCAATACTCGACACTGCAATGTGTCTTGAACGTTTTCGGAATAATTGGCGAATATGGAACAATCCAACTGTTGTCGACCATTAAATCTATTCAGTTCACTTTTCTTGTGATAGTTAGACCGTTATTATCGGTTGATCGAGGCCGATATAGTGGATAATTATCGTGGCCAGTGACGGTCTCCGCCTTTAATTTCCGTGGATATCGTTTGGGACACTAGCCTGCGATCATGCAAGGTTATTGGTGATTTATGGCGCCACACGGTCCATGAATCATATTTGTAATTACAACATCATGCAGGTGTGGATCGGCTTCGTGATCGGGAATCTCTGCACACATGATATCATCGATTTTGCCTGCTCGAGTTCTTTCGTGCGACAGGCCTCGTTTTTGCCATTCGATTGAATACATCCAGCATCGATTTTCCACAAAGATGTGTTGTTTAACAATGAAGTTCATCAGGGATTGCATTTTTTTCTCTATTATACTTTCAGTTAGTTTTACCAAGATATCTTACATAAGTATATATACCGTTTACATAAAATTACCGATTTACCATATGCGGTATAAGGCAAAGCGGGAGTTTTAAAAAATTGTATTATATGGCGGCTAGCGAAAATTTTCACCCAATTTTATCTATTTAACGCACAAAGATGCACCGTTAGAAGAAAAGCACGCTAACTCAATTTTATAAAGATAACACACATATTGACCGATATATGGGGTGGTGTGGTATTTAAATGAGCAAAGCCTCCTCCTACTCATACGCACCCTCCTCAAACACACCATACTCAGCAGGATTTCACCATACGACGATACACCACACCACTTTGCAACAAAATGGATGATCCCAACACCAGGTGCTTCTCCTTCGCATTTTGCTTCGATTTACATAAATCCTGCGAGCTACTTTTGAATTACAATCAAATTTGGAATCGTATTAACTTATTTTAAATTAAAATCATATCAAATGAGAATTAGTATGTAATATAAACTCAACCGAATCTGCTAAAGTGAATATATTGAGTTGATCCCCAAAAATGTCGACCAAAGGTCGGAATTTATTGAGTGAGGAATGATAAAAATTAATGACTTCAAGAAAAATGTGTTTACCTAATTTCGTTGAAATATCACACATATTGATTGACGTTAATGATGCATTATCGTGGTGCAAAAACCAAGAGTTGTTCACCCTTAACTCCGACCTCTTTTAACGAATAGTTTCACGCAAACGACGCATAAAACTTAAATAGCATTCCTTGTTGACAGTTTGGCTGGTCGAAAGGAATTCAGAGTGCCCCACACCTTGATAATCAAAGAAAACTGTCAACATAACCTTGATTTTTGACCTGCTTTGACTATGTTTTTTCGGCTTCGTCTCACCTTTGCTACGATTTCAGTCGATTGATAGTCCATTTTCGAATCATAAGCATAGACACAAGACTCATTGCCAGTAATAATATGTTTTGAGATATCCTGGTAATTGGAAAGCATTGTTTCACAGACGCTAACGCGACATCTTTTGAAAAAATTTAGTTATTTTGGAACCAATCGTGCTTTTTCCTTCTTGGGCCCAAATGATCTTTCAAAATGGTTTTCCTTGATCCTCCTGATATTTTAACGATAAGACTTAATGATATAATTAACTTAATCGTTAATTCTCAAGTACCAATTTCTTTATTTTATTGGCGTGTTGATCGTCAGTTGATCTTGATGGTCGTTCTGGACGTCGTTCATCGTCAACACGTTTTCGACCCTCTTTGGATAATTTGTACAAAAATACTTGCTGGTGCGAAGGCCTTTTCTAACATTCTGAACGTTTCAGCACCAGAAATTTGATTCTACTCACGAAATTGAATGGAACTTCTTTGATGAATAATTTCACTCATCATAAAAATCGCCGATTGCACTTTATGTACTTTAGAAAGACAAGCGTATACCTAACATTAATAATTGTTTTGATATGAATTTTGCAACAGATGTCACTGACAGTCATACCAATATAGACAAGAATATTTCGGTGAATGGGTTTTCGCGGTTAATACCACTGGTGACGCGTACTCCGACGTGTTATTTTGAATAATCCCATCTTCAGGCATTTCCCCGACTTGATCATCTATGTACCTTTGATCTTCGTACGACACTCGACGAGGCCGTTGATACCCTGGTTTCTCGTCTGTCAAAATAAATTTCATGTGAACTGGCACATTCGTTGGTTTCTGAGGCTAATATTTATTTATTAACGTTTTGACGAACTCTGCGTCAGATTATTTTAAATGTGGCAGGTCTACTCTAAGCGATTCATCATCCATTTGCATATCTTTTTCACCCAAAACTTGAAATCAACTTTCGTCATTGAAGCCTTCGCCAGGACATGCAGTGTCGTCTTTCTTTACGTCGACCTCCTTTCGCGGCACTTCTGGACTAACCTTATCTTCGCACACTTACTCGGCTAAAACCCTCTCACTCACTGAGATTTCAGTTTCCTCGCCCACTTGACTACATTTACTTCCTGACCTTCCTAATTGCAACGGTAGCATTTCTTCTTAACCTGTTTTTCAGTATCTTTACTTGCGTTTGACGTCGGATTGAGAACTTTATTAGTTTCAACGGATATACCTTTAATTTTTTCATATACTCGGATTTGCTCTTTCAATTCCTTTAAACTTCGTATTTGATACAAAACACTTTTATTTCCCCTGCTATTCGGTATACCCTCCACAAAATATTCTAGTATACTTTTTTCATCGAGAGATATTGGCTTACCTGATTTGATGGTGGAGTATAAATATTCGATTTATGTACCTCCGCGGCACTCAACTCCTCTCCGAACTCTTTAACCAAGGCTATCTTTAAATTATTCCAATTTCTGACTTCTCGACTCCTCGAACAAATAGCTTGGCTGCTCCCTTCAGCAATTGTTTCCCATATATGAACTTCTGTAAATCATTCCACCCTACCGTTTCAGCAACTTTGTTGAACTCATCAACCTAGTGGTGCACATTACAGGTACCGTCTCCATAAAAACTGGATATACTATCCTCAACATCGCGCAACGTAAATAACACCCTATTAACACTTCTATTTTCAATAGTGTCGTTATCACTTCCTTCGTCATCTCTCGCTACCCAGAAAACCATATGTTGCAACAATCTCATCTGTAGGTTTTTCTTCCTCCCAAATACACTTAAGTTAAGTTCTCTCAAATTTTCCCTAAACACGTCCACGGTCATGTATCGGCGTCCATCTTAAAAAATTTCCAAATTCAATACTCACATATATACAAGTAGGGGAAGGTGGGGAATGTTGGGCCCGGGGGGAATCCCCGGGGGAGTCCCGGGCCAGCGCGATATTTTTTTCCCTAGTATAGGTTGACAGCTGCAACCAACTGTCATCGGCTCGTCTTATCCGAAGCTCAGTTTCTATATAGCACTCGAGCTGTGAACACGTGTTATAACCTCTCTGACAACAAAAAGAAATTCGACACTCCGAAAGTTTTTTTTTCAACTCTGTGTACAGTTGATTTTTTTCACATTTTCCAATAAATTCATCCAGGTAAATATGTTTATAATATTAGTTGAGCCTTTAGCCTTCGACACACAAAAGAAATTTTGCACGAATTTACATTGTGTTCATTATCCACCGCCATTTTGCAAATATGAGCGTTTGGGGAATCTCAGGCTTTTTTGTATTTGACATGCTAACTTCATATATTTGACGTGTATAAGTGATTTTTCGTGCAGAATTTCAACAACACAATAGTTTTTCAACATTTCCTGATAGTTTCGTGCTCCGAAAAATTTTTTTTAGTCATTATGCCGCGGTACTATCCCAAACAAGAGAAAATTGTTGATTTCGGCAACATTTTGGAGGCGATCAAGTCGGTGAAAATACATCACAACAGCGTTCGACAATCTGCGACGACACACAAAATTCCGCGGACCAACCTGATGCGTTATATTGCAGCATTTGATGGTGCGAGCATCGACGTTACTACTGCCAATGCCGATGTAATAAAGAATTTGCTGGCTGAAAGCACGACGATGGGCACAAAAACAGTGAGTTCTGCTGGTTTCTTTCTTTTTCCTTCATCGAATAATAAATAATTTTTATTTTATTTCAGATCTTCAACATCGTACAAGAGAAGGCGCTGATAAGCTACATTTTCCAGGCCAGCGACATCAACTATGGAATTAGCTTGATGGAGCTCGGAAAGTTGGCGCGTCGTATCCGGATCCATGGAACGACAATCAACAGGCGAGTAAGGATTGGCAGTTGGCGTTCATGAAACGCCACAAAAATTTGTCACTGCGAACACCAGAGCAAGTAAGCCAGAGCCGTGCGAAGCGATTCAACAAAGAGAATGTCGATGCATTCCTTGCCAACCTTTCATCCGTTCTCGATAAGACGCCGTTTGAACCTCACCGAATATGGAACATGGATGAAACCGTGTGCCCGACCGTGCCAACCAGACCTGTCAAAACCATCGCGCGCAAAGGACAAAAGCAGGTCGGCTCATCAACATCTGCCGAAAAAGGCACCAATGTGTCTTTGGCTTTGGCCGTCAGCGCTAGTGGCCAGTCTATACCGCCATTCTTCCTCTTTCCCCGAGTCAGCATGGCAGAGATTTTTATGACTCATGCGAGTCATGGCGCTGTTAGTGTTGCGAACGGTTCTGGTTACATGAACTCTGACGTATTTCCTCAATTCATGCGTCATTTCATCAAGCACACCGGTGCTAATGCCGATTCGCCAACCATGTTGCTGATAGATTTGGCGTTGGATCATGGCATCACTTTGCTGTCTTTTCCGCCGAAATGCACGCACAAAATGCAGCCGCTAGATGTTGCGGTATTTGCACCATTTAAAGGCATGATGACCGTGAAGCATGATGCATGGAAAAAGTAAAACATTGGTGTCACTTTCGATCTGCATCATGTGGCGCTCCTTGTCGATCAGTGCCTCGATGTTATGTTAACGCCGAAACCATCAAATCCGGCTTTCGAACAACTGGCATCTACCCGTTCAACCCGCAAATTTTCACTGAAGTTGACTTTGTCGCTTCGGAACTGAGCGGCGAAAATTTGTTCGGTGACGAAGAGAAAGACGCCGAGAATCAACGTCGAGTTCTTGCCTCTGGTGATGCCATTGTGACTGCTGCTAATGAGGAGGTGTCAACGTCGGAGGCATCGACAAGTGCCCCAGCTTCAACAAGTGGTGCTGCATCATCGTCGTTGTCTCTTGTTTCGGCTCCACAGCTCCGTGATGCATTGAAATCGGTTGGCCCGTTGAAATTGGGCACACCTGCGCCGAAATCAAAACGTGGCCGCAAGACAATGGAGTCAACGATTTCGACATCGCCTGAGGTTGTCGCAGATCTACGTGACAAGGCCGAAAAAAAGCGGCAAAAATTGACGAAAGCAGCCGATGAACCAGCAGCCAAGAAGCAAAAAGGCCGTGGCAAATCGAAGACGCCACGGAAGAGGAGCCCGTCTCCGACCGAAACCGACATCGAAGAGGACTTCGATTTTTGCACGATTTGCAAGAAAAAGATGCCGAAGCACGAGAATCGTCAAAATACGGCCCATTGCATCGTTTGTGATCGAGGGGTTCACTTGAAATGTGCCGGACCGAACCCGAACACTTACACCTGCATCCACTGCGAGCCGGAATAATTTTTTTCGCCAATTCCTATTTTTCTTATTATTTATGAATCTCTCTTTCATTTCCATTGACAAATAAACGTTTTTCATCGGTAACAATCATGTTTTAATCGAAAATCAGGCTTTTTGCGCTAATGGCAATAACTTTTAAATTTTTGTAGAATTTTAACAAACCAATGTTATCAAAAGGAAGGTCACGACTCGCACTACAAATCCATGTTTTGGAATTTTCACAAAAAATAACTTTTATGTGACTTTTTAACCGAAATCAAAACCCAACATTCCCCACCTTCCCCTATCCAAATTTATCGTAACACACTACATCAATACGACTTCGTTTACGCCTTTCACTGGCGTTGCTAAAGATTTAATCAGCTCTATGAAAGAGCAAATTTATTACCAAAACGTTTGGTTTTCTTATTTTACTTGAGCAGTCAACAAACCACACTTACTAAGACGAGTGTTTTGAGAGATTGCGGTTTTCATAAATATTTTTCTTGATAAGGAATTAAAATACAGTTTTTTTAGAAACTGTTTGTATATTGTTCCAATAAAGCAAAAATTAATATCAATTTTCTACACGAGCGCAAATTTCACTCAATTTTACTTAAAACTCGATATTTCAAAATGATAGATTGCAAGAATTTTACACACGAAATCTAATCAGTACCAAAGCCATATTTTTTCGGGTTAGAAATGTGTTTCACCAACAAATACACCCAACTCTTTTTTTACACGGATTTGAAGTTACACGGTTGAGAAACATTTTTGTTTGTGTTGTTGCTTCTAAGACGAATATAGATATAATCTTGGCCAACCAGCTATCCAAGTAGTGGTGATCGCACAAAGTGTTCAATCCTATTTTACTATATTTCAAGTAACTTTTTTTTTATCAATTTTCTTGTATAATTAATAAAAAAAACACAATACGAGGTACGACAATCAAGTAATGAGACTGATTCCATAAACACCGTATATTTGAAAATTATTCTACAACTCAGCCATCCCCTTCAAAGTTGTCCCCTTCGGCAGCTATACGATTCCAGCGCGTTTTACATGCTTCGTAACATTTCTGGAACGCCTCGACTGGGATGACCGCGAGTACCCTCGTCACGGCCGCCTGGATGTCCGTAATCGACTCAAAATGGGTTCCTTTGACCACCGATTTTGTTTTACGAGGGAAACAAAAAAAGTCACAGGGTGACATGTCGGGCGAATAAGGCGGCTGTTGCAACACGGCGATCCCTTTAGAGGCCAAATACTGGGACACGCTGAGGGCGGTGTGGCACGGCGCGTTGTCGTGATGAAGGATCCAGTTACGAGCGATGTCTGGGCGCACCCTGTTGACTCGTTTTCGCAATCTTTCGAGTACTTGGCAATAGTAGACTAGATTCACAGTTTTCCCCGGTGGAACGAATTCTTTGTGGACGATTCCACGGCTATTGAAAGAGGCAATACTCATCGTTTTCACCTTTGACTTGCTCATGCGAGCTTTCTTCGGGCGGGGGGCGCGCGGAGACAACCATTGTGAGCTTTGGCGTTTGGGGCACGACTAAGAGCAATCACCATACACTCTTACAATTTTAGCGAACGTTTCCGAAGTTGTTTCAGCCAATCTGGCGCAAAATTTTATCGCGACGCGTTGCTCTTGATTTCGTTTTTCCATTTTCGTGACGAGCACTACAAACACACGTCTACTCAACTTGACGCAGCAGGCGAACTAAATAAGCTAGAGCGATGGTACATATAATATATCAATGGAACGGGGAAGGGTGCCGGAAAAAGAGAAAGGGAATTTCAAGGTCACATGTTTACCACAAGCGCGGCAACAAAATCAGTCTCATTACTTAATTGTCAAACCTCGTAGTCTTGAAAAGTGCAATGCTTAACTGCAATGAGGAATGGTATTATCAGGAGCTAGCCCTTTACATTCGAAGTTTCTTTGAATTAGCGTATTTTTATATTATTGCACCATGTTTCTTTAGAGTATAATAATTTTGTTCAGCTAACGGTTGAATTTATCCCCTAAAAGTAATCGCGTTAGATATAGGGTGATATGCAAATAAACACGGGCGGATGGAGCCATGTGTAGAAGTTCACGCAAGTGAGGAAACTTCTTTGATCGCCATTCACTTGGGAGGGGCCAGAAACGATTCTTTTACACATGGCTCAAGCAGCTCACGACTTCCAGTCTTTGGTATCTTTGGCACTACGGTCGGTAAATTCAGCCTCCACAATGGAACATCCCCAAATGGGTTGAGGCTGATCGACTTCGCCGGAGCCCGAAATGGGGTTATCTGTGGTACTAGATTCCAGCACAAGAAAATACATCAAGCTACCTGGCAGTCTCCGGATCGAAAAGCCAACAACCAGATCGGTCGTGTTGTGATACTGACGGAAGCCACGTCTCCAGTGTTCTAGATGTGCGTACGCCCCGAGGTCCTAACGTCGACTCGGACCACCATCTTGTTGCAGCCAAAACTCGCACCCGCCTCTGTGCAGCAAAAAGCTCACGTCAACAAACACAAGAAAGCTTCTACGTCGAGAAGCTGCAATCACAACAGACAGCCGAACGATTTTCTACTCGGCTTGCACTCCTGCTCTCTGAGAGCACTCGTCAACAACTCGGTATAAGGGAACTGTGGGACGGCATTTCAAACTCCTTACGTACAGCTGCAACCGAAACCATTGGTTTTCGGAAAGTGCAAAAGAACAGCTGGTACGACGAGGAGTGCCGTGTAGCAGCGGAGAAAAAACAGGCTGCCTACCTCGCACCGTTACGATCGACCACAACTCGTGCGGGATGGGATAGATACCGAGAGTTGAAGAGGAAAGCGAGACGCATTTGCAGACAGAAAAAGAAAGAGGCCGAAATGCTCGAAAATTCTACGAAAAAATGCGGCGGCTTGCAGAAGGTTTTAAGACCGGAGCATACTCTTGTAGAACCCCCAAAGGTGACCTAGTCACCGATGCCCAGAGTATACTTAAATTATGGAGGGAACACTTCTCCAGCCTGCTGAATAGCAGTGAAAGTACAACGCCAGGAGAAGGCGAACCCGATTCCCCAATCGATGATGATAGAGCAGACGTTCCATTGCCCGACCATGAAGAAGTTCGAATAGCAATTACCCATCTGAAGGACAACAAAGCGGCGGGGCCGACGGATTGCCGGCCGAGCTATTCAAACATGGCGGCGAAGAACTGATAAGGAGCATGCATCAGCTTCTTTGTAAAATATGGTCGGACTAAAACGTGCTCAACGATTGGAATTTAAGTGTGCTCTGCCCAATCTACAAATAAGGAGACCCCACAATCTGCGCCAATTTCCGTGGGATAAGCCTCCTCAACATCGCGTATAAGGTTCTATCGAGCGTATTGTGTGAAAGATTAAAGCCCACCGTCAACAAACTGATTGGACCTTATCAGTGTGGCTTTAGACCTGGCAAATCAACAACCGACCAGATATACACCATGCGCCAAATCTTGGAAAAGACCCGTGAAAGGAGAATCGACACATACCATCTCTTCGTCGATTTCAAAGCTGCTTTCGACAGCATGAAAAGGAGCTGCCTTTATGCCGCGATGTCTGAATTTGGTATCCCCGCAAAAGTAATACGGCTGTGTAAACTGACGTTGAGCAACACGAAAAGCTCCATCAGGATCGGGAAGGATCTCTCCGAGCTGTTCGATACCAAACGAGGTTTCAGACAAGGCGATTCCCTAAAGTGTGACTTCTTCAATCTGCTGCTGGAGAAAATAGTTCGAGCTGCAGAACTTAATCGAGCAGGTACAATCTTTTATAAGAGTGTACAACTGCTGGCGCCGTTAGTTCTGCTTTCTCCCGACTGGACAAGGAAGCAAGGCAAATGGGTCTGGTAGTGAACGAGGGCAAGACGAAATATCTCCTGTCTTCACACAAACAGTCATCGCACTCGCGACTTGGCACTCACGTCACTGTTGACAGTCATAACTTTGAAGTCGTAGATACGGATAGGATAACTCCTGCCAACAGGTGCTACTTCGGACTGAGTAGGCAATAGAGAAGTAAAGTCCTCTCTCGACAAACAAAAACCAAACTATATAAGTCACTCATAATTCCCGTCCTGCTATATGTTGCAGAGGCTTGGATGGTGATAGCAACTGATGAGTCGACGTTTAGAGTTTTCGAGAGAAAAGTTCTGCGAAAGATTTAGGGTCCTTTGCGCATTGGCCACGGCGAATATCGCATTCGATAGAATGATGAGCTGTACGAAATATACGACGACATTGACATAGTTCAGCGAATTAAAAGACAGCGGCTACGTTGGCTAGGTCATGTTGTCCGGATGGACGAAAACACTCCAGCTCTGAAAGTATTTTTTTGTTCTTGTCTGAATAAATGGATCGAAATTGTTCTCAGCTTTTTGTCTTCGATTTCGGAATGTTACAAGCAGCAAGCTGGAGATGCTAAATGCACCATCTTTTCTCCCATTTCCCCCCCTCTGAATCCGCCTCTGATATATGTAAATGATCATTCCCTTCCGTCCGTCCATGCATGCATGAATTTAAAGTTGTGTTATATGGAGATAGGCATGGCTGCAGTACGGTTTCGCTCATTTTTGCACTGTATGAGAGCGTCAAAATTGTCCGAGATACTAAATTTGGTTGAACTTGGTCAAGTGGGTTCAGATATGTTTGATTTCAGCAAAATGTTGACGGCGACACACCCATTATTCAATATTGAGACCTGCTCCTATAAAGCGCTTTTCTGCCATCATAAGTGTGAACTTTAATGTCTCTGACACTTTCAGTTATTGATCTATCGGGTTTTTAACATAACCGTTGTATGGTGAGTGGCATGGTTCTCATTCGATTCTGCTTATTTTAACTCTGTTGAAAGAGCTGCCCAAATGATGTGTCCTGTGCAATTTTCAGCGATATAGCTTGAATTGTGTGGAAGATACATATACATATGTATATATAACTCAACCTGGTTTGGGAACACGCCCACTTTTTAAACACCGTTATTGTCATTAATAGAACCAATTTACAGTTCTGTATTTTAATTTGCCCATATATGTATGTATATTAGGGCGGGTCGATGTAAAAATCGCCCATTGCTCTATGAAAATCATATTCTAGGAATCAAAATAGGAAACTTTGCCGAAGGAACCATACCTCTAAAACGAATTTTGGTGTCCCCCAATTTGGGTCGAACTTTTGGGTAGGGGAAAATTTTGAAAAATCCCACTTTGACCCAATTAGAGTGCTCCAATCGAGTCCAAATGTATGACCGACCCCCACTAACTTTGGACGACCGATCCACCCATGCCAGTGGCACACACCCTGGAACTCCCCTGGGGGTTCCTCATACAATCATTTCAAAAAATCACCATTTTTGGCCTTTACATGAAAAGATCAGCTAAATAGCTATGTTTTTTCTTTATTTTTATTTATTTATTTATAGTAATATATATTTTTTCTCTTAAGAAATTTATTTAGTCCGAACATATGTAAATGAAAAACTTAATTTAAGTGAGTTATAGAAAAGAAACTAAAAAAAATTATTGTTTGAAGTCTTTTTTGCTTTCAAGTCTGGGCAATTTCGCACGGCTCTCTAACGTCGTCGCCATACCAGCCTCTACATTTTCCGGTATAACCCGTTTGGAAACGCTAGCTAGCAATTGAACATGTCGTTCCGTTCCTTGTATGTGTGATGGAATTTTTGGATCATTAAATGGTGGATCATCTTGATTTAAATATCCTTTCAGTGTAAGGTACGGAATGCTTCGCGTGAATGGTGGTTCAAATACGATATTTATATCATTCAAATTGATCATTTCCGTATAACTTGTGCAACTAAAGTTTATATCTGGTTTTTTATAAACTCTAAGTTCCATTGGCTCGTCAACATTGGTTCGATAGCGTAGAATTTTCTTGATGGCACAGTCGCGCTTTTCTTTCCTATCATCAAACAACATTGATAACAAGATATTTTCCGAATGCGCATAATATGAATTATCTTTAATTACTTAATTGACAATTTTGCGTAAACGAGGTTCTAGAAATCGTGACCAACCAATGAACTTGAAAAATAATGCACTGCCGTACACGACAGAGCTGTAATACATGATATTGAAGTACATTGGCACATGACATTTAATTATAAATTCAACCAGAATTCTTAAATTTGGCCTTGGTGAGCCACCGAGAATGTACAATTTTCCTTGGTTTGATGTTAGCCAGATCCATGCCGCTAGAAATTGCATGGGCCATGTCGTAAAAGTACTTCGAATCGGTGGAAAACTCTTTTTTTTCTGGAGCAGGTGGCATATTTTGCAACTCAATTTTGTGGAAGCCGTCCACCACCTAAAAATATATATAATAATAAAATAATTAAAAATGGTTGACAATTATAATAAATGGGTGATAGCAATAACTTACCGGAAGAGTTTCACAAGTTTCGATTTAACGGCTCAGTTTTCCGGTTGCCGATCTTGGTCCAATGCTGGTCGATTTATCCAAAGCTTCAACCAAATGCCGAAACGGAAGTTCGTTGAAGTGTAGAAGGCAAACAAACCAATGCAATGGTCTTTTTAACAGCAATTCGAATCGTCGTATAATTCCACCGTGTGGGCCAGTGTTTGTTGGCTCACCGTCAGTGCATATTCCAATTAATGTATCCAGTGATATATTTTTATCGTTGAAAAAACCATTTAATTTGGTTGTTTTGTATTCAACGGTTTCATGTTCCAGTCTTACATAACCAATCAATTCAAAATTGGGTTCTCTCAAAGTAACAAGGTGAGGTTCTTTTACCCTCCTAGTATGATAGTTATCATCAATTTTATCTATCATTAAAGTATCATCTTTTCTGCCATCGAATGAAAACGCTAACAAATTGGTATCATCTAACCGTTTGCGAAGCACTTCTTGTCTGTATTTCTCTTTACCTCTGCGAACTTTCGTTTTATCCATGATGAAAGGTTTCCCATGCTTATCTTTAATTTTAAAATCTTGCAAAAGAGCGGTTCCCAATGCTGGTGCTACTCTGTCATGCACACCAAATCTGTCACATACCAATGCAAAGTTAAAACAATCGTATCTCTCTGTGTATTGTGAACTTGTGCTTCTATCCATATCTTCTTGAACCGGTGGTGACGTTGCTCTTTGCTCTTCAGTTTCCATCATAAATGCATTCATTGTTAGTCTTCTCTGATTATGTTGATCGTGCATGAACTCTTTGAGGCGTTCGGGAACCCAGCCGCATGCACATGGAGCTGCCTTCAAATCGCATTTACATGTTCCAATGTAAAAAATTGTTTCCAGAGATTTTACATACTCTGTAAATTGTTGGGTGTTGTTTCTTCTCTTGATTTGCTCTTGATACTTGTCAAGCAATTTATTCAATTTATTACATACACTTTTTTTCAGCATTATTTCCATACCAAGTTTTTCCCAAATTCCAATCAACTTATCTAGTACTTGAATAGTGACTGATTTATGGGAAAACTTTTTTTGTTCTGTTTTAGCACGTTCGCTTAAGTAAAAATAATATCTCAAGATATCCAGATGTGTTGGTAAATTAAGATCAGTCAAATCAGTACACACCAAAAACAGTAACATCATGCTTGGGTAAATGACTCATTGGGTTTTCGATAGCTGTTGATGTAGTTGCTTCATCTTGCGGTGTAGAGGATGGTGGATTCATTGTAAACTTTTTGATTTGGAATGGTCACTTCACTTATTATTTTTTTTGAAATACGAGAGTGGTTATTGCTTTAGTTCTCCTCACTTTCAGAAGTAATAAGAATGAAATGGTAATTTCAATTCTATTTCAAAATTTGCCCCTACCCAAAAGTTCGACCCAAATTGGGGGACATCAGAATTCGTTTCTGAGGTATGGTTCCTTCGGCAAAGTTTCTTATTTTGATCCCTAGAATATGATTTTCATAGAGCAATGGGCGATTTTTTTGCCTCCCCACAAATCGACCCGGCCTAATGTATATGGTATATATCCCTATATCTAACTCCATTATTTTTAGGTGATACAATCAAGAGTGGAGTGAACAAATCTACTATACTCTGTAGCAATATGTTGCAAGAGCACAAAGACAATAGCGAAAACAACAAGCTGACATGTATGCCACTAATATACACACTGCCGATTTCATCAACAAAAGTAAAAGCAATAAATAAACAGTACACTGCATGCAAGTATAATGTTAGGGATATGAGGTTAAGACCAATGTCTAGACCAACACCAATAATGTTCAGCGCTAAACCAATAATATAATAGGTTTGTTAGAGTAACGGAAATTACTATTGGGGTACTCACAACGTGTCATAAAGCATCGTAAATAATCATCATCATAAAATCATAAATTTTCATACTAGTTTAAAAAATTAGTTGTTGCATTGCATACTAAAATAAGTTTACAAAAAAGCAACCATGAACGCTATGTTTTCGGATCGTTATAACTTATAACCTTATGAGACTATCTGAAACCCCTAATATAATATAATTGCTCGTATTTTCGGCATTAAAATAAAGTATATCCAATATTATACGTTCACTTCGTTTAATATAAGTATAAAATCTTACATATGTACATATGTACATATATTTATCGTTTAAATAAAATGACCGATTTACGAAATGCGATATAAGGCAACCCGGAAGTTTTGAAAACTTGTATTAGGTTTGTATATTGGAGGTTGACCCGATTTTATAAATTTTTTGCATTACTAAATTACATTATCAAAAAAAAGATAGCACCTCACATACCATCAAATCGTGATATTAGTTATATGGCGGCTAGACAAAGATTTCACCCGATTTTATCCATTTTAGGCAAAGATCCATCGTTAGGAGCAAAACACGTTTCAACAAATTAATTATGATAACACAAATTGACCGATTTATGTGTGTGTAGCTCTTTTAAATGAGCAAAACCTCCACCTACACATGCGCAACCTACTACGACACACCACACTCAGCAAGATTTCCCATCCCATCGACACCATTCCGGATATTTTTCAATTCCGATAGCAAACAAATGTTTAACCTTAAGCAAAATAGCATTTATATATATAACTAGCTTACCCCGCAGCCGTTGTCCTGCGCGAAATTATGTCTTTTGAATTGAAAAGACAAAAATTCATATTGTGTTGATTATCATTTATTTGAAATTTTCTAAATTTTTTTTCAATGTAACCCAGCTTGATAAACAACAATTTTCTGTTCCGGTGTACAGAAAAGATGGTTTTCCAACTCATGAGCACGCTAAGTATATCTGGCCATGTGAAAATTATAGCATTTCCAAATTTATGCCACACACTATGCGACTATCCTTGTGTCCTGTCGATTGTCATTTCAAATTTAATTTTCCCTGGAAACGGAATACGTTTGAACTGAAATGGCAAATCGTTAGAACTCAAAAGAAATCCGTAGAATCAAGCATTCTGCCCTCTTATATTTGATAGTTGCGTCACAATCATATTGCGAAACATAATAACGACAGATCCAACTTTGAGACGCAAATGATGCGGTGGCATACCAAGCCTCTCTAAAGAATTTATTTAGAAATTCCACTGGATAATTCACGGTGTTGTCTTCATTGTCAAGACGATCGATCGATTTGAATGACCGCAAGTCTCCCGGAATTCGACTTTGAATCTTCCAGTTTAAGTCAACAACATCGGTGTTTTTGGCAGCTAAAATTGCGCGTGCATTTAATGTCCAATGTTCGTATAAACGTTCCTGATGAGTCCATCTTTCGTGAATTGATAAACGATATATGGAATTGATATCAAACCACCGGAAGTATCAACCGGTATTGACCCATTTCCAATTCTTAGCGTATACGATGTAAAATGTCTTCGGCAATGTAATTTTTGGTCGTATCCCATAACTGACGCGAATTTGAAGGCTGATATGTTGAAATGTTTATCGCGATAAGTGTGCGAAATTCATTCCAGTGACTATCATGTTCCAGCAATTGTAATTGTAATTGTATGTATAATATCAAGGTATTTCCGAATAGAGCAAGTTCTTGCAAACGGTTCACTGACGAAGGTTGAGTTTGAAGTTTTGGTCATTCTCCAAATTAACTGTGAGACGCACAACAGTCGGAAAACGTTCATGAATTGCAAAAGTAAATATCCCACAAAGCGCTTTATTGCAGTTCACGTATCGACCGTATCATTCAAGACCAATGACCGCCAAGGAAGCAACCTTTGGTGACGTAATTACAAACGTATTTTATCGATTACACCAAACTGCAATACGCAACATTGACATGACTTTTGAATGTGAATTAGACAACAGTGGCGAATATGGTACGATCCATATGTTGTCGACTTCGACATTAAAATAAAGTGTATCCAATATTATACGTTCAGTTCGTTTAATATAAGTATAAAATCTTACATACACACACATCACAAAGATTTCACCCGATTTTATCCATTTTAGGCAAAGGTCCATCGTTAGGAGCAAAACACGTTTCAACAAATTAATTATGATAACACAAATTGACCGATTTATGTTTGTGTAGCTCTTTTAAATGAGCAAAATCTCCACCTACACATGCGCAACCTACTACGACACTCCATACTCAGCAAGATTTCCCATCCCATCGACACCATTCCGGATATTTTTCAATTCCGATAGCAAACAAAAAAGCAAGCGACCGAAATTGAACGATTCAAATAATTTACAAATCAAAATATTAAAAAACAAAACAAACAAAAATTGAAAAAAAATTGTATGAGAAAAAAGTATATATAAGAGGATTAAGTATTCATTACACATATCGAGTTTAGCACTGTTTTTAATATGTATTCTGTAATTCGGGGCGGAGACAAACCCAACGAATCAATAACCATGAAAATTGGTTCAGCAGATCTCGAGTTATAAGTGTTCGAACAAACCCGTCTTTGTTTTATACATAAGTATACGTGACCTGGTCTACGAAAAGGGAGCTAACGTGCGAAAACTAGTTTTCTGGGAAAAATCTGTTAAAAATAAACAACTCGTTTCGTCAGTTTCTCGTTATCTCATTAAATGTTCTCCTTTCCAGAGGCTTCAAGTTGTTGTTTTTGGTCGGAATATTATTATAGTTCATCGTGTAAGTTGCTAGTGTGGAACATTTAAAAAAGTAACACTGAAGTAGTGACGTTTACTCCAATACCGCGCAGCTGCTGTTGTATTGTTTTCATTCGTCTCTCTTTCCGGATGTTCTGTTATCACATTTGTGTAAGTGTTTCTGTTGATTATCGTCTTCGCATTTCGCATGAAATGAAACATGAGTGTTGATGAGGAGTTCAGTGACGTAAAGTCAAAATTGATTTTTTGACACCTAAGCCCCCTTTCCGTAGACCAGGTCACATATATAGATGTTAATTCTTAACACATTATGTGTCTAAATATAAAACAAGGTGCTTTCCAAAGTAAACAGGACTTTTTGAATCTAGCGTCCCCTGGTAGCGCCATCTATATGTCAACTGGTGCATTAGAATCTGCCATCTTTATCGATTGTCCAGTGGGAATTTCACGACATTTCATTGATTGGAAGTGAAGTTATTGCGTTTTAAGTGTCAGTATGTTTGTGTTATCGGTGCGAAAAAGAGCTTCGAACAAATAGCCAACCTTAAATTTTGTTTTAAAATTGGTAAAACTTTTGCCGAACCATTTCAAGTGATGAAACAAGTTGATGGCGATGATTGCCTATCCCGTAGCAAAGTGCACGAGTAGTTTCAACGTTTTCAAAGTGGTCGTAAGGATATAAATGACGATCAACATATGGGCCAATCAAAATCCGTGATCACCGAACTCAGCCGAAATCATCATTGAAATTCATGGAAATGGAATTGGACATCTCCAAAACATCAATTTATCGCATTTTGACCGAACATTTGGGCTTACGAAAGGTGTGTGCACGGTTTGTTCCGCACAAATTGACTGGCGACCAAAAATTGCTCTAAAACACTCGTTCGACATGTTTTTAGACAGTAGTGAAGAGTGGTAGCTTTGAATAAAATAAATTGATTATGCGGAGAAAACCATTTGTTCGGTTTTTTTTTAAGTCCTGTTTACTTTGGAACGCACCTTGTATACCTGAGTGACACGGGAATTTTTATTTCTCATGTCTGTTAGTACTATTCCATTTACACAATTAGTAAAATAACAAGTAAGGTAGGGAAAAGTTCGGGTGCAACCACACTTTTTATACTCTTGCAAGTTGCAAACTTGGATAGCTCAACTAAATACTTTCAAGTGCTGGCAATGTTAAAAAATGTAGAGAAATGGTTCAAATGTATTGATCGACGAAATCGTGCACGAACTACAAACAAATTAAATATCATATTAACTTATTTTAGCTTAAAGTCATCATCAAATGATAATATAAACTCAACCGAGTCTGCTAAAATTAATATATTGAGTTGTTGTCAAAAACGTCGACCATAAGATCGGAATTATATGTGTGATTGACAATATAATTTCATAACTTTATGGAAAACGTGTCTATCTAATTCATTGAAATATCACACATATTGACCAGCGTTAACGGTGCATAATCGTGGTCCAAAAATCAAGAGTTCTCGGCCCTTAATACGGACCTCTTTTTACGAATAGTTTCGCGTAAACGGCGCACAACACTGAAATAGTATTCCGTGTTCACAGTTCTGGCAGTCGGGAGGAATTCAGAGATAATCGGTAATCGAAGAAAATTGTCATGATTTTAGACCTGCTTTGACGTGATTTTTTCGTCTCATCTTTGCCACGATATTCCAGCCTCATCGCCAGTAATAATATGTTTAGTTATATCCTGGTAATATTTAAGAAAGCATTGGGTCTCATGCATAAAAACGAGTAAAGGCGCTGAGTTGAGTCAGGTGAGCAATTGCTCGTAAGTCGAGTTCGATCAAACAGCAACAGCTCTTGCTCAACTTCGTAGGCATAAAAATGAGTTCAAACCAATTACAATTATTTGAGCAAAGGGAGATCAAACGTCTAATTATTTTTGAAGTGCAAACATATCGTCAGGTAGTAGTTAATTTGAAGTAGAGCTACATAATAATATTAAAATGGAAACTGACGATATTTAAAAATTTTTGGTAGACTTTGTATATTAAAGAAAATAAATATTTATTAGAAAAAGGTCAGTTACCAAGCATTAAAAGTAAAAAAAAACAAGCAATACAAATATGTGTAAAAGAAATTTGGCGAAAATTTGAGATTGAACTGACGGAGAAAAACATTATAAAAAAATAGCAAACATGAAATGTCGCTTTAAAAGTAAAATAGATATAAATAAAACAGGCAATAAAAATAACAGATTTTTTCTCATTGCTTTGTTCTGATTCTAATCCCTCAAAAAAAAACTTCCTTATTCAAGTATCGAAAATCTTTGCTTCACTTGTATAATGACAGTTTCCTTTGTAAACACTTTGTTGAATTTTTTTCTACTTCAGTTGTTGGGTTCCGGAATGGTGTCATTAGCCATGGACATATTCCATAGCCCTCATCCCCGAGAAGTAATGCATCGTTCGTTGCATTTTGCATTATCCTACATACCTCGCTGTTTCGTAAGATGCGTGAGTCATGAACTGAACCAGGCCAGGATATGTCAACGCTTGTAAAAAGTTCTTTCCCAGCACAAGTTGCCTGCGCATTTATACTCGTAGAGTGGAAGCCTTTTCTACAAATATGCTCATCGCTTTGATTTATGGGTTTTTTTAATTTTATAGGAGTACAATCATCACTCCAATTGCAAATGGAAAGCAATAACTTGCTTGCCATTTCATTTGAGCATCTTTTATTTCATCTCCATCTTTCGGGAGTTTTATCCACTCGCTTGCTTTGGAAGATATAAGTTTCGCAACTTCCGCAATAGTTCGCGACATAGTTGATTGGTGGACACCAATGTCTGTGGCTATACCATTTTGGAATCCAGGATCTGCACAAAATCTTAAATACAGTCGAATTTTATCAATGCGGCTGAGGGCACCACCACGTGTTTCTTCGGACTCCTCAAAAAAATAATTAGCCAACCAGCAGATACTACTATCATCAAACCAATGTATTTTCATTTTATTATTAATTATATACAAAAATTAATAATTAAGAATATAAACCTGTATAATTTTTTATCCTCACTTGCTAAACTTGTTTTACGCAGTTGATAACATTCCGTATTTCTTTGTGGCACAAAATATTCAGCCATGATTCTTTTTTAGTGTACGCGAGGCATGCTCAACAAAATTTGAGCAAGAGCTCCCAAAAAAGAGCAAAAGCTTGTTTTTATGCATATGAAAGTGAGCACAAGCTCATCGAACTTAGTTCGAACTGATCAAGACGAGATCAAACCGGTGCAGTGAGTAAAAGCAAATACATCAAACTTTTTTATGCATACGACAAGCACCTTTTACTCAAAAAATCGAGTCCGAGCACAAGCTCACGTTTTATGCATGACATTTCACAATGTTTCACACAAACTAACGCGATATTTTTCGAAACAAATTAGTGATATTGAAACAAGTCGTGCTTTTTCTTATCTTGGCCACAAATGATCTTTCAAAGTGGCTTTCACTGATCATCAGTTGATGTTAAAGGCCGTTCTGGACGTAATTCGTTGTCAACGCAGTCTCGACCCTCTTTGAGTAATTTGTACGAAACAAGAACAATCGCTCGCGATAAACAATTATCACCGAAAGCTTTTTTCAACATTCTGATCGTTTCGACACCAGAAAATTGATTTCACTCACGAAATTGAATGATACTTCCTTGATGAATAATTTTACTTATCAAAAAAATCGCCGATTGCACTTTATATACTTCAAAAAGACAAGCGTATACTAAACACTAATTACTATTTTGTTTTGAAATTTCCTGCAGATGTCACAGAAAGTCATACCAACCTAGATAAAAACTATTTCTATGAATGGGTTTTTGAGCGAAATTTAAAAAGTCCTACTATTTTTCTCACGGTAAACCTCCCAGTTTGACCGATATTTTCACCCAAAAGTTAGCCCTACGCACTGTAGTACATATATTCGGTATGAATGAGCTTGCAGAGTGATGTTCTTCTTCTTCTTAGTTGGCGGAGACACCGCTTACGCGATTATAGCCGAGTTAACAACAGCGCGCCAGTCGTTTCTTCTTTTCGCTACGCCTACACTCCAATGAAAAACCAACAACAGAGTGTTGTTCACATTTTGAAAAAGTTTAGAGTGGTCAAAGTTGATCCACTGGTTTTTGCTGCGCAATTCAAATTCCGATCAAACCAAAAAAAATTACTACTTCTTTTATTTTTTAACGATTTGAAAATTGAGTGCGAGAAATTTTGAAGTAATACAATTTTATGTAAAAAATCTGAGCTTTCTGATAAAAATATTTTCAGAATCCAAAAAAATTTCAAAATCCAAAAAAAAAAACATTTTTTTCCAAAAAAAACAGTTTGTGCTTTTCCACCAACTTTTTTTCAAAATTGACTTTTCCATTCGATTCCTCGTTCAATTTTACATAAGTATCAATTTTCAAAAATATGGGACTCTGATCCCATGAACAGAAAAAGATGGCGCAGGCTATTAACTCCTGAAGCTATACTTGTCAGGGAGGAAAAACTTATGTGTGTGCGTAACGAAGTTTTTTTTATATATTTTCAAAACTCATGGAACATTCTAGGCGATAAACAATGTGTCGGAATGGAATATTAACTTTTCATACAAAGTTTCAATTCTTGAACATGTAATGAGCTTGAAAAAGTTTTCACATTGAGAAAATTTTCTTGATCAGCTGAAAGAATGACGGCATGGAAACGTTGTGTGCCTTTTATAGTCAAAGCTTTTGAAAATCGATCCTCAAGAAACTGCTTTTTGTTTTAATAAATATCTCTACTCATACAAGTTTTATGCTGTCAAAATTGGCTGCTGACTTCCTCTTGAAGACTTGCTCTTGTTGCTAGGCGTTTTACACTCCCAGCTACTCAATCGTTGAGTGTAGCCTGATTGTTATTCCAGTGAAAGGCTTGAGCAGCGTCTCGTACGACGAATGCATAATTTTCTGCAAAATCTTGTACTAGAAGTATTTCGCCTGGACCCAAATTTTCTTGCAATTCAGTGAAATATTTACTTTTGTTTTGAGGCCACGAAGGCACGAAGTTAAAGTTTTCTCAGATCTTTCATAAGTGTGTCAAGAAATTCGTCAGTTTCAGTTGTCACATTAAGAATGGTACAGCCATCCGTTGTTGTTCATTTTTTATATCGGATTTCATCAATGTCATTTTCTTCGAAGTAGAAGTCAAGTTGTTCACGAACGTCATTGATTTGTGGGCATGAAGTGCATGTTCGATTATAGCACGATTCAACTGCATTCGTGCGTAAAAATTTTTCCAAAAGGTTTTAAAATGAAGGTTTTCGATTGCTGATCCATGAGCTGTTCTTAAAACATTTGCTAAATTTGAATCCTATAACATAAAATACATTATCCTCTAGTTTCCTTATAATTAATCCGATCATACAGTATAAATTAGTAACCTGTATAAAATTGGATTGCATGTGTTTACAGGTCGGCCAAGATTCTCTCTCTCTTTTTCTCTTAGTAGCAATATTTTGAATGACTTTTCGATTCACAGAAGAAAGTGGATGTTTTATTGAGTATCTACAATTAGTAAATATAATATATTTGTATTTTCTAATAAATATGTATATTAGTGATAAATCATACCTTCTTCAAATTTTAAACACTCTCGTCACGTAAACGATTCATTTCAACTTGTCCCATAACATATATTCTACCATTAACTTCAAGCATATCGGAATTCTTCTCACTACCGACTTTATGAGGCATGGCGTAGCGTAATTTGTCCCAAAATCTGACATCTTGCCAATCCAGATATGTATTCATATCCAGATATGCCTTTAATTCTCTATCCAATAACTCACTGTTCGAGATTTCACCATATTTAATCATTATTATGCGCGCACGACCCTCGTTCAACGAGCACTGATGCGCTGTGCGAAACTCCATGCGCGCCCAATCTGACTCGATGAAGTGCTGCGAGAGCACAATGATCGTCCGACGTGACTGTTCCACCGATTCGATGATTTGTTCAGGTATATAAGCGCCAGCCAGCCAATTGCGTTCGTGCGTGCATACACGAAATGGTGGTTCGCACTGTTCGAGCTGCGGCAGTAATGTATGGTTGACGAAGTCTGCATCCTGGTGTGCATATGAAATAAAGGCATCGAATTTTTTATGCTTATCCAGCTCACATTCTTGAATGCAAGATCTCAATATGTTCTTGCCATATAACCAGACTTTCACTTCTAGTTTATATTTATAAAAGAGTGCGATAATGCAAAGGGAAATAATAATGGTTAAAGACACACTAATGACAGTTGCAATCAAGCGGTGATAATATTCATTAACAGGAGCTTCACACAATTCTCTCACATTTGCTTTTAGAAGAGTAACGTTCTGCTGATTAACACAAAGTAACTGGTCGGCATCGGGTATGCGTGCCCGATGTGTACGTATGGTGTACAGAAATTGCTGCGCGCTACAGTCGCAAAACCAAGGATTTTCACTGAGATAGAGAAATTCTAGTTTTGTGCTGTCATTGAGGTATGTACGCAAAAATTCATCATCTAAAGATTTTAAGCGATTATTTCGTAGATCCAAAACCGTCAAATTGGTTGGGAGTTGAGCGACACTTATATTCGTGATTTTATTGTACGACGCGTTGAGTTGCGAAACGTTACCATAGCCGAAGGTGGTGTTTAGCGGTAATACAATGAAATTGTTATCACTAATATCAAGTACCGAACTCTTGAGTCCAACTTGTTCGGGACGTGGGAACTGTTCGATATGTTGGGCACCTTTACACTTGATGTGCAGGAATTC
Source organism: Bactrocera neohumeralis (assembly GCF_024586455.1). NCBI lineage: Eukaryota > Metazoa > Arthropoda > Insecta > Diptera > Tephritidae > Bactrocera > Bactrocera neohumeralis. The sequence goes on along the minus strand of NC_065920.1, from coordinate 47,965,362 downwards.
AGATTGTGTATAACAATTGCATTTGCTAGGGCACATTACCGGTTCCCAAGCACACAGTTCATTACTTTCCATCTGCGCGAGATCTGTTATTAATTTGGTTGACGTTTGAACGCACTGCAAACGATTGAACAGCGAACGATAGTTTTCACTGTAAATCCAAGGAAATTTACAATCGCACACGATCGGATTACCAGTCATTTTGATTTCGCGGTCACAATCGTCAGTTGTACTGAAGAAATTTTTTAAAGCAAACACGTTTTTAATCAAATTGTGCTCTAAATTTATTTCAAAAGGGCATGCAATGTCCGCTGCTATAAGCCAATCCAAAGTGAATTCGCGCAAACGATTGCCACTTAAATTGATTACTATATGAGTTAAGCTTGTCACCTTTGAATTTTCTGGTTGCATCTTTGTGATATAATATAGACCGACGGCATTGAGGCACACTAAAGCTTGCATATAAAGCTGTATTGAAAATTTTTCAGTGACCTTGGCGTTGCATTGACGGAAGTCTCAGTGCTCCAAATAGTTTGCAATTCGTTCTGACTTAAGTCTAGCCTATGTAGATAATCCAGCGGTTTCAGAGCTTCCATAAGATTTGTGGTGTCGTGCAAGAGATTGCCACCAAGTTTCAATTGCCATAGAAAAGGAGTGTAATCGAAAAGGTGTGGCGATAGATATGTCAATAAATTGTGACTCAAATCCAGTATTAAAAGTTGATCCTGACTTGCAAATAGATTTTCGGGCAATTCCCGGATTTCATTACGGCTCAAATTCAGACAATTCAATTCCGTTAGCGCTGCAAAGATATTTGCGTCCAACATTTGCATATTATTTCCGGCTAAGTCAAGCTGTCTGAGCTCAGTGAGGTTTTCAAAGTGAGTTTGCGTCAAGTTTTGCAGTGTTAAGTTCTGGTTTCTTAGACCGTTTACTCTAAGTGTAATCGCTTCCAGTTTGTAATATTTAGAAAATATGTCACTTGGTATACTTATAATATCTGCTGCTGATTTTATAATAACTTGTAGGTGAATCGCATTTAGCGTTGCAAAAGAACCAATCGTTGGTTCTGCAGCAAGGTCAGTGTTATAGACTAAAATTACTTTGTTCGGGTACACCATACTCTGTAGAATTTGCCGCACATTGTTATTCATATAGATTTCGTGTGTAAAATTCAAGCAATTAGCTACTTCGAAGTAACGGGTTTTATTTAAAATTGGCTGAAATTTGTGCTCGAGCAGAAAATTGATATTAACTTTTGTTTCTCCAATACATATTATCAACAGTTTCCGGGAGATTGAATCAAAGATGATGTAAATATTATAGAATCCGTCGGAAACATCACAGTAAAAACTGCCATCGCTATCGCAATCACAAGCAGTTTTCTCATCCCTATAGCAATCGGACGGCCAAGTGGAGACTGGTTCAACAGTAGTGTTGATTAACTTCATTTCGTTAGAGTGCGCCAATAGAAATTTGTTGTTTATGATCAGTTGACTTAGTATGTAGGCGAATAGTATATTCATATTGCTCACTTTTGGTTTATTTAAATTTATTAATTTGCTGTTATTATTTTTATATTTCTCCCAACATAAATTGGGCTTCCAGACCAACTCACTTCTACTTACTGAAATACTAAAATAAAATATCGAATTGGTAAGCTTTAAGAAACTTAAATCTTATTCTAATTCTTTATCAAGAAAAATATTTGCGAAAACCACAAACACTCTTAGCACTCGCCTTTGTGCGATAATTGCTTTTCCATGGAGCTGATTAAATCTATAGCAATGCCATTGAAAGGCGTAAGCGAAGCCATAGTCACGCAGTGTAGCACAATAAATTCGGATATTTGTGGTTAAACACTTTTAAGAAATCAGTCATATGCACTGAGGTTCATATATTTGGTGGCTTAGGATATAATAGTTAAATGATTACTTAATTGATATTTGATTTGTATACTCTTAAGTGACAGAATCAGCTAAAATTTAAAAGTTGGTTATATAGGAAGTAGGTTTAGCTGTCATCCGATTGCGCTCATTTTCAGAGTGTACTACTATGAGCAAAAATTCATAAATTTCAAATTCTTAATTTATTTTTCAAAAGCTGTGTCGTCCCCCGCAAAGTAATTCCCCTTGGCCACAATACACTTTTGCCGACGTTTTTTCGATTCCTCGAAACAGTTTTTAAAGTCAATTTACGGAATAGCCTTCAATGTGTGTAGGGATTCACGATTAATGTCTTCAATTGACTCAAAACTGTTTCGCTGGAGCGGTTTTTTAAATTTGCTGTATAGCTCAAAGACACACGGAATGGGCGAATACGGTGGTTGTAGTACGATGTGGGTTGAAAATTTGGCGAAAAACTCACGAAGAATCAATGCAGTATGCGATGGTGCATTATCATGGTGCAAAACCAGCGTTTGAAAAACTACGCTACTCTCGTAGCATTTCATTTTACTCTTGCTACTGCTCTCACTTTGTCGGGAACCACAGCGTAGCTTTAGCATAACAATGTAAAGTATGTGCTCTACTCTGCTCCGAGTTTTGTTAGGTAAAAAACTATAGCTGGAGCGGGAGCAAAAAATTAAATTCTGCGCTATGCTCTGGCGTAGCGGTAGCAAAAAATTGGGAGCGGTAGCACAGCAGAGCAAATGAAAATTTTCATGTGCTACAGCTCCCGAATGTGTTTGTTGTTTTTTTTTTCTTTTTTGCTATTTTCTGGCATTTACAAGTATGGTACTAGTTGGTATATAAAAGAAAGTCGTTTATAACTCAAACACGGCTGAACCGATTTGGCTTAAAATTGGTGGGGAGGTAGTTTAGAAGCAGGGTAAGGACATAGGATACATTTTATCTCTTTATGCTAAATTTCAATACAGCTCATAAATACAAAAATTATATTTCAAATCATAAGCATTTGTTCAAAATTTATGTAAGAATCATTTGAAAATTTTAGTAATTCAAAAATAGAAAGAAATAAGTAAAAATTTTCATTTCCAAACATGCTTAGTATATGGGTTATATTGATTTTGCTTCTTAACCAGGTAGTTTTTTTTTAAGACGAGCCCGTCCGATATATTTAATATCACAACAAAAAATGGCATTGGAATTTTCATCGTCAAGGCACTGCGGATTCTGCTAGATTATTGGTCAAAGACGCAAATGCATGCATAACAAACCAAACGCGATATCTAACGTAAAGATAAAGCGGAATAATTGGAGTGTTGATAAAAAGGTTTATTATAATTTTAGATACTAGTAATAACCCCCGATAATCGGGGGACTCCGTTATTTAAAATGAAAAAAGTAAAAAAAAATTTTTTTATAAAAACTCAATTTATTCAAGTACTTCATGGAAAACTACATTCGTAGTGGTTTTATTTTGGTCGTAAGTCTTAACTTTGATATCTTGAGAAGATCGTACTCGACTCAATGCGACATACAGCTGGCCATGCGTAAAACAATCCTCCTTGAGGAAAACACCAACTCTTGCTAGAGTCTGTCCTTGAGATTTGTTTATTGTTATTGCGAATGCTACAATTATTGGAAATTGGCGACGCTTTAAAATAAAAGGAAGTGTTGATTCGCTGGGCTGTAAATTTATACGGGGCAATAAAATTTGTTTCCCTTGTGATTCACCGGTTAAAATTTCGACCTCTAAACAATTACAATGTAGTGCTTTTACTATCAAGCGAGTCCCATTGACCAACCCTTCATATGTATTAAGATTGCGGATTAACATCACAACTGTTCCAACCTTAAGCCTTAACTCATGAGGCGCTACTCCACTGAAATTAAGGGAGTTTAGAAATTCTGTAGGGAATCCGACATGCTCTTGAGGATCTTCAGAAACGACAGTATCCACGCTATAATATACCCTTTCTTCACCGGGCAACATATTTACTATTTCGCTATTTATTATCGTACAGTGATCATTTTTTGGACACAAAATTGCTCGATCCTTCAAATGGTTTTGACTAATAACACCAGACTGAGGCTGAAATACCCAATCCACTAAATTTTCATTTAGCAAAATTATCTCTTCTGGTATATTGATTTTCGACTCTGGAGAGAGCTCTCGACCTTCTCCAACACGCAAAAGAAAACTGTTGTATAAGGATTCTTTAGAACGCATATTCGTTGAGAGTTTGAGACACCTAAAAAATTTCCAAAGTGAGCACCGTTTCAAACAATTACCAACTATAGCGGCGCGTGAGCTATTGGGCACCACAGGAAGAACTTGCCTGAAATCACCACCTAATAAAATAACCTTTCCACCAAAAGGTATTTCATTTTGGTGAATATCACGTAATAATCGATCTAAGCAAAAGTAGCATGCTAATTCGGCGAGCATTGCGATTTTCTTCTCTGGCCCTCTGTTCCTCTTCGCGTTCAACCTGCGCCATATGCTTATACTCATTTGCCAAGGGGTTAATATTTGAAAGCATTTCGTGGATTTCTCTCAGCAAATACCTATCGCAGTTTGAATTATGTTGTGCCCTTATATCAGTTGCTTGATCCGTGTCAAGAATAAACAGCTGGGCGTAGGAGGATTCTGAAAGATGATCTGCATGCAATGGACCTACCCTATGATATATTGATCCATGTATTCGGAAGCAATATGGTCCGCGCCCTGTAGGCTCCGCAATTTTCGCTTCGAATGATGCAAAAGCAAACGAACTATTTAGCTGCCGAATATTCTCCAAATAGTGTCCCCGCCAAGAGCTCAAATCATTTTCTAACACAGCTTTCAAAAACTCAGGTACACGTAATTCTTGAAGTTTAACTTTTCCGCCATGACAACATGTCGTAAAGCCATTTCTTACCTAGTAACAATTTCAACCAAATATTAAGACAATAAGTATGTATATACATATATTACGAATATAAAACAATGAAAAGTACAGGTACCTTTTCACTTCCGAAATGTTTTGCTTTACAGTGTAAACATATATTAGTCAAACCCCCAAGCGAACTATACTCCGGAAGAACTACGGAGTTTAGGGCAGCTTTGAAATAACTTGCCATAGATCCTGCATGACTACGGCTCTAATAAAACAGGTCAATTCATATACATACATACATTAACAATTAAAAATTCCTTTTTATCTATAACATTCACCTCTTCTCTTCGACCTGTTAAACTCCTTTTTCGTCTAATTCGCCTTTGGTTTGGCATTTTATTTTTAATAATTAATCTGAATCTGAACTGAAATTCGATGTAGTATGTACATATGTATTCGCTGGTAATAGCCGCCTTGATTTTTGGAAGAAAACTGAACTGACTCAAAGCATACCTAACGCAATAACACTTCTAATCAAAATAACGCCGACAACAAAATTTCTGTTAGATTTTGCACTTGCGTCTTCGCCCATACATATGTATATACATACATATTTTTGTAAGTATGTATGTGTGAATATAAAACAAAGTAGAATGCGCATGTCAAAGCGCAGTGTTCCTTAGCTCGTACATACATATTCGTGCAACATAGAAGAGAGTGCATGTCAAATCGTAGATAGCGCCTTAGCGCATGCATATGTGTGTATGTACCAGTGCACATGCCAAAGCAAACATTTGTAATTTGTAATATTCGTCATTCTCTTATTGTCATAGATAACTTGATTAGAATCTCTTTTCTTGCTCTCTCGCTTGCAGCTGATCTGTTTTCTGAGCTGGCAACAAAACACAATCAGGGTGCCGTCAACCAGCAGTTAGTGAAAAAGGCGGGATGCCAGAAAGCAGCGCTATAATTACTTGACGAAATTAGTGTGAAATGAAACTGTGCGAACATATTTTGGCAAAATAAATGTTTATGTAAATTAATTAATGATTTGCATTTTACATATATATGTATGTATGCATTTTCAAAGTGCTTAATTTGGTGTTTTGTATAATTTATTAAATACCCAAGTTAATATTTTTCAGCAGGGCATCATTGGCAAATGTTATAAAAAATGCGAGTTTTGACAGCTCTCTCTCGAACCAAAGAGTCTCGTATCAAGTTATCTATGCTTATTGTCATTTTGCTACCGAGCAGACAACATTGTTGTTGTTAGATTTCGCACTTGCGCCTTCGCGTATGTGGGTATGTGTGTAACGAAAGCAAATGACAGAAACATTTTTAATTATTCATTCTCTTACATATGCTTATATTAGCTTAATGTAAAAATTTAAGAACTTTAAACGCAAATATATCAAAAGTGGTTCAATGAATTTGTGCAAAGTTTCAGAGCGCACACTTTAATTTGATGTATTATTTGTCTCTGTACATCAAATTAAAGTGTAGAATAATACTTATATATGTAGATACAGAAATCTTTTCAATTCTTTGCAATATACATTGAAGTATGTACATATATGCGTACAATTTCAAACTGATTCTTCCTAAAAAATTATAAAATTACTAAATATTGGGAATGGTAGAATAGAACTAAAATTTTCAGGGAATTTTTTTTTTGGGGTATTTCCAAGGAAATTTCGTGACGGGACTGAAAAAATTAATAGTTCAAAAAAAAAAAAAAACACCCTAATGTATATAAAACGGGGGAAAGTATATGTACATAGTTAAAATTAATTTCGAAAATTCATAGTAATTGAGTATTGTAATACATTTGGAATAGATGATGTTTTTGGTGATATAAAATTGGTAAATATTTGACATAATAAAAAAAATTATAATTTATTCAATTATTATCTAATTCACTTTATTAATATATTTCTTAAAATATTTGATTTTAGATTTGTAAAGGCACTTGACGCAACAAGTGCCAAAATGATTTGCATAACATTGTTTTGTTTGAATTATTCAATTAATTCAAATATTATGCCAGAAAATAGCAAAAAAGAAAAAAAAAACAACAAACACATGCGGGAGCTGTAGCACATGAAAATTTTCATTTGCTCTGCTGTGCTACCGCTCTCAATTTTTTACTACCGCTACGCCAGAGCATAGCGCAGAACTTAATTTTTTGCTCCCGCTCCAGCTATAGTTTTTTACCTAACAAAACTCGGAGCAGAGTAGAGCACATACTTTACATTGTTATGCTAAAGCTACGCTGCACAGTGGTGCCAGAGCGGAAAAAAGGGATCTTTTTTATCATTCCAAATTTGTACCATCTTTTCAATTTAAGCTAAGAACTAATCAAATAACATTATCCGAATACTTGGGCTTGATATATTCAAGGGTTTTTTGTTGGGAGAGCTTCAAAGTCCAACAAATTATCAACGCAAAGTTATTCAGAAAAATGTGATGAATATTGCAAAGGTTAAAACTCAAAAGTTAACCATAAAATATCAATTGTAAAGTTTTTATTTATTAAAACCAATGTCATAGATGTGATTTACATCATCAAATGTATACTTTCTTTTTCAAGATTTTTTTTAATGTGATGTTTTTTCATGGTCCAAAAATATCATAAATTTCACAACTTCAACAGAATATAACTATTGTGCGCAGGAGCGCGCAGGTTAGCCACTTACACAAAATAAACTTTAAAATCTCCTTAATCGATGGAAAAAAAATCAGCTGCAATTAGCTGCCAATTCATGAGTAATTAGCATTTTAATCTACTGCAACTGCAACTGCGTTGTTTGTTTGCTTGATTCGATGCTTTGTTTCTTTTGCTATGTATATATGCAATATATGATCATTTTTGAATATTTATTGGTTATGTTATATGGGAGGTGGGCGTAGTTGTGTGCGGACTTGTTTCATTTTTAGAGAAATAGTAATTTTTATTGATTCAAATCCGTTTGACAATTTTTAACAGTCTAGCTGTGATAACAGCGAAAATATTGCAACTTTTGTGATTATATTATATGGGAGGTGGGCGTAATTGTGGGTGGATTTGCTTTATTTTTTCTGGATAAGCTTATATTTACAAAATATTACACTGTAGAAAATTTTGTTGCTGTAGGATGATTTTTGCTTTTTGTGTTATATGGGAGGTGGGCGTGGTTGTGGGCGGATTTTGACAAAATTTTTTTTTTCATCTAATTTGGCAATATGAGAGATGTGTGCCAAATTTCAAAGCCCTACCTCGATTCCTTCTATTTTTTGCCGCGGCTTGTATGAAGCGGCACCACTGTGCGCTGTGGCTTCCGACAAAGTGAGAGCGGTAGCGATAGCATAGCAATAATTTAAGAAATTTTACTGCTACAGAGTAGTAAATGAGAACCCTGTGCAAAACCCGTAACTTCGAATTCTTCTTACAAATAGTTTCGTGCAAACGCCACATAAAGTTTAAATAGTATTCCTTGTTGAAGGATTTCCTTGGAAAGGATTTCGGAGTACACCCCACCGTGATCATCGAAGAAAATTGTCAACATAATCTTGATATTTGACCTGCTTTGATGAGGGTTTTTTCGGCTTCGGCTCACTTTTGCCACACTATTCGGCACAGAGCCAAAACTCATCGCCAGTAATAATACGTTTTAGGACATCCTGGTAATTGGAAAGCATTGTTTCACAAATGTTAACGCGAAGCAGTTTTTCGAAAAAATTTAGTGGTATTGGAACCAAAGGTGCTTTCATTTTTCTTAAGCCCTTTTTTCTTAAGCCCTTTTTTCTTTCTAAATGGTTTTCTCTGATCTTCCCGACATTTCAACGATGCTCGTAAGATCCCTGACTGTTAATCGTTGATTCTCAAGCACCAATTGCTTTATTTTATTGAGGTGTTGATCATCAGTTGATGTTGAGACTTGAACACTGTTTCTTGCAAAAAACCGTTGACCAACTTCGATTGTAATATATAGAGGTACTATACATCGCTAATTCACTACACGTCTCTGCACTGTATGTTGGAAACTCCTTAATGCTATGCTATAAATTTTCTTCATTTTTAGGTCGAACTTTAACTTTTATAAACTTGGAAGTCTAATGAAGTTTGTGGAAACGCGACTGCTGTGAGACAATAAGATCTGCTTTATAAACAGATATAAACTGAAACTTAGGCGAGGAGAGCTTTCAGAAGATCTGAGTGAGCTTCTTATGCTATTTTCTACGTACCCATTTGATTCAATGCTTATGCAATTAAAACAAGTAACGAGGGGCTAAGTTCGGGTGCAACAGAACATTTTATATTCTTGCAACTTGGAGGAATCAATGCCAGGGAAATACCCTGAAGGGTAAACGAGGATTGGAGTCCAAGCAATTTTATATATACATATACTATATATAACTCATACACTGACCGACATATTCGAAATAAGATTTCTAAGAAAGACGAGATTATATAGTACATAGAGTGAGGTGTAATATCGATCCGGTTTTATATTTTGTTGCTCATCCCACATACTATTAATATGCCATATACTCAAAAAATGTTCTGTGGGTTTCATTAAGGTACCTTGCTCAAAATCACCAATCATATGGAACAAAGTCAATGGGATGTTCGAAACTCCTGGAAATAGTTATATGGAGGGTATTGTTGTATCTATTTTAAGCTCAACGACATACTGTTATGAGTAAAACTGTTTTGTAATTTCCATTGACACAACTCAAATATTGGCCGATATATCCAGCATAAAGTCACCCGGAAGCTTGAAATTTTTTAAATTAGGTTGCTCTAGTTTTAGTAGTTTAGGAAATATGCCATGCCCACTTTTCAGAATTGTTTGCTCACAGTTGCACCTTGTTACTGTAATCCCCTCTGTCAATATACAGTTTTATATCTTAATTTAGTGCTTAATTATGGCACTTTATAGGTTTTCGATTAATGCAGTTTTGTGGGCGTGACAGTGGTCCGATTACGCCCATCTACGAACTCGTAATTTTTCTCGTACTAAGGAAGCTGCATACTAAGTTTCACGGACAGACAGACAATTACTCGGATTTCAACTTTTTTCGTCATCCTGGTCGTTTGTATACATATATTCCTATATCTATCTCGAATAGATTTAGCTGATACGTACAGCCAATCGGTGAAGCAAACTATAATATGTTCGGTTTATCGAACAGTTGTGTTCTCTTTGATTCGTGGATTTAATTATTACAGCAAAAAGGAAACTTTGATTCTTCCGTAAGTTATCAGGTTAACACAACACTACGTCAGAATTCGAGTTCTTGAGGAAGTGTGCGTTTCCTCTTAACCTTCATTTTCAAACTGCTATGATTTGTGTGAGACAAGTTTTTAAAATAGCTCAAAACACATCACCCCAACCAGTGCTTCTAACAATCTCAAGAAGGATTTGAATTCACCAAAAATTACTTGGTGTCCGTCATAACCAATACAACAAACTTGTTTTGCTGCTTGCTAATGAATTCATAACCTTAGAATAAATTTTGCTCACTGCTTTTGCTACTAAGGCAAATAGCTTCCATAAAAAACGTATCGCTCAAACCAAGTTCTTGTATGTGTACTTTTTAAATACGAAGTGTATTCTAGGCTGGTGGGTTTATTTTGCAAATAAAAATTTTTTGGTTCTCTATTTAGTGGGTATACCAAAGGTTTATCGTGTTTGGCGAATCTGCATTCCGCTTTAAAATGCAAGAAGTACTCAATACGAAAGGAAACCCTGAGTGCCCCGGTGAGCTGATTCACTCAGATTACAGAAAGTTATATACTCTCACCACCCCACATTGAAATCTGCTTTGGCTTTTAAATATATTCTAAAAACAAGTAAGGAAGAGCTAAGTTCGGGTCACCGAACATTTTATACTCTCGCATGGTAAAGTGATAATCGAGACATAATACCCGCTATCATCATTGGCTTTATGTTTATACTCGTATTATACAGAGAAGGCATCAGATGGAATTCAAAATAGCTTTATATTGGAAGAAGGCGTGGTTGTGAACCGATTTCACCCATATTTCGTACATGTCATCAGGGTGTTGAGAAAATATTATATACCGAATTTCATTGAAATCGGTCTAGTAGCTCACTTGGTCCACACGCCCATTTTCATTTAAAAAAGGCTGGTGCAGCTTCCTTCTGCCACTTCTTCCGTAAAATTTCGTGTTTCTGACGTTTTTTATGAGTCGGTTAACGCACTTTTAGTGATTTTCAACATAACCTTTGTATGGGAGGGGGGCGTGGTTATTATCCGATTTCTTCCATTTTTGAACTGTATATGGAAATGCCTGAAAAAAACGACTCTGTAGAGTTTGGTTGACATAGCTATAGTAGTTTCCGAGATATGTACAAAAAACTTAGTAGGGGGCGGGGCCACGCCCACTTTTCCAAAACAATTGCGTCCAAATATGTCCCTCCCTAATGCGATCCTTTGTGCCAAATTTCACTTTAATATCTTTATTAATGGCTTAGTTATGACACTTTATAGGTTTTCGGTTTCCGCCATTTTGTGGGCGTGGCAGTGGGCCGATTTTGCCCATCTTCGAACTTAACCTTCTTATGGAGCCAAGGAATACGTGTATCAAGTTTTATCATGATATCTCAATTTTTACTCAAGTTACACCTTGCACGGACGGACGGACAGACGGACGGACAGACGGACGGACGGACAGACAGACATCCGGATTTCAACTCTATATCACCCTGATCACTTTGGTATATATAACCCTATATCTGACTCTTTTAGTTTTAGGACTTACAAACAACCGTTATGTGAACAAAACTATAATACTCTCGTTAGCAGCATTGTTGCGAGAGTATAACAACATGTGGGCACTCAGACAAGTCGTACCACATCTGGCAGCACTGTTTGTCAGTTATTCTATTATTTCATTCTCTTTATATTCTTCTTGGAAATTTACATTTCAACTGAATTCTAAGCTTTTTTAGTTTTAAGAAGCGTCACTTCTTGTACAAAACGCCAACAAGTGAAGAAGTCTTTTGAGTTATCTTATTGTTGTTTTAGTCTTTATTGGTGACCCCTACAATTGAACAGCACACCATAATTGGTACAACTACAGTGTAACAACACTACATCACCTAGCCGCCCAGTTTGAACTGGCGCAAACGACCAACGCCTAATACGCCACCTGTACGCCTACGGCCTCGGCGGCGGACAAGATATCCAATGGGCGTCCAGCACCGATCTTACGGGCCTCTCCCCAGCCATTATTGAAGCGCCTGCCATCACCCAGGCGCCAGCCGCCGGCGATGGTACCACAACCTACTACGTTAGCGCCAGCAATTTGTATGGCCACAACCATCAACAACAACAACAGCAAAATCAGCTCGTACAAATGCAACTTCAATCGCAGGACCTGTCGCTGGAGCAGCGCACATAAGTACAGTACCGCTTATCTACCAACAGCAATCATCATCATCATCTTGCTAGCAACAGTTTTATATAAATATTCTAACCTTTCAACCAATATCACAACCTCCGATATCAATTGTCGCAGGCAATACCAGCCGTCATCATGCAACACGCACAACCACAAATGACACTACAAACACAGCAGCACATGTCAACGGTACATATGATCGACATCATTTAGAGTCCACAATGTATCGCTTCATCTGCAGTGAATACGGCTCAACGCACTTTGCATCAGTCGCCGCCTCCACGCTTGCAACACTATCAAAGCCACAATCAGCCCCCGCCCAGGTTGCCAACCGGCCGCCACGTTACGCTTCGGCACCCTACATTTCGCACTACCAACAATGGTAACCCATCGCCAACTATTCATTTACGACCGCACATCGAGTACGAATTTCCTCGTCGACAATGGCACGGATTTCGGCAACTCCGCTTTCTCGTAAACTAAAAATAGTAACTTCTTTTCGACTGCTTAAACGGTAGCAAAGTCGGAACCTACGGAGTTAAGGCGCTCAACTCAGTCTCGCACGTTTAGGCTCCTATGCAACCGTCATAGCCCTAACCGAGAACTGCACAAATATCCAATCGGTCGCTCGTAGGAACCCAGTTGTAGGCTCCTATGCAACCGTCATAGCCCTAACCGAAACTGCCCAACTTCCACTTATGTGTACCAATTGGCCAGTGACAATAGTACGCCGCACAGTTTCACCGAGCAAATAAATTCGCAAACTAAATACCATACCAATTGGCCAGTGACAACAGTACGCCGCACAGCCGTACTCTCACCAAGCAAATGAATTCGCTACAACCCGGACTAGGACCTAGTAAAGGAACTCAACCTTAAATAAGTCCAGCAGGACTTTATTTTACTGTGGGCACTCAGACAAGTCGTACCACATCTGGCAGCACTGTTTGTCAGTTATTCTATTATTTCATTCTCTTTATATTCTTCTTGGAAATTTACAGTTTCAACTGAATTCTAAGCTTTTAGTTTTAAGAAGCGTCACTTCTTGTACAGACGCCAACAAGTGAAGAAGTCTTTTGAGTTAATAAATAATCAGTAATTTTATATAAATGTGGTGTTTTAGTCGCCACAAACATTTATGGCAAAATAACGTTTGTTCTTTAACTTGTAAAAATATTGCTTTATTATATTAAAATCATTCTAATATTATTAGCCTCTATTTTCATTTTAGCGATTTGAAGGGAGCTTAATGTAGCTTTAACACAGTCACGGCAACCTTTAAAAAGTTTTTAACCACAAATATCCAAATTTATTGTAACACACTACATCAATACGACTTCGTTTACGCCTTTCACTGGCGTTGCTAAAGATTTAATCAGCTCTATGAAAGAGCAAATTTATTACCAAAACGTTTGGTTTTCTTATTTTACTTGAGCAATCAACAAACCACACTTACTAAGACGAGTGTTTTGAGAGATTGCGGTTTTCATAAATATTTTTCTTGATAAGGAATTAAAATACAGTTTCTTCTAGAAACTGTTTGTATATTATTCCAATAAAGCAAAAATTAATATCAATTTTCTACACGAGCGCAAATTTCAATCAATTTTTCTTAAAACTCGATATTTCAAAATGATAGATTGCAAGGATTTTACACACGAAATCTATGTAAATGGCAATGTGCAGGAAATTTTAATAAATATGAGGGAACTGAATAAAGTAACACTAGTCTATAACACTCACCTTGCTGCAGTACCAAAGGCATATTTTTTCCCGGTTAGAAATGTGTTTCACCAACAATTAATTATAAAATCAACAGCAGATATTATAAATGTACCAACTGATATTTTTTCCGCTCACTTCCTAATGGTGAAACACTCGACGAAAACATTTTGTGAAGACCTCACTGCGCTCTGACAGCTGCTCTAGGTGGAAATAATATGCAAATGTTGGACCCAACCGATTTGCTTAATTTTTTTTTAATGCTCACAAAACGCCTGGCTATCGTATCTACTAGATTGATAATTTTTTTATGATTTATTGACAATGTTATGACAAAATTTATTTAAAAAAAACATGGGGAAAATTAAAAAAAAAAAAAAAAAAAAAACGTTAATTACTTTTTTATTTATCAACATTTTTTAATGATTCTAGTAGAGACGATAACCAAAGAATAAATTGGGTTTTTGTGTTTCAGATGATCCATACATAAGAAATCCGCCAGTAAAAAAAGCAGCTCATTCACCCAGCCATTTCTCCGACAGATGTCATCAAAAAATTCCGAAAAAATTTATTTATACACTCCACGATATCATGTTATGTGGAAAAAGTTCTATTGTAGAATAAAAATTTCTATAAAAAAATGTCAAAAAACAGGCCAGATTACGCTACTGGCCACTTAAATAATAGTTCTACACTAACACCAATTTGTATTTATCTCACATGTACAACACAATATCAAATGAATAAATGTAACCAGTAGGAATGTTTTGAAGAACGTAAATTTGAATATACCACAGTTTTATCAATTAATTATATTTTGTGAAAATTACAAAGCATGGATTTGTAGTGCGAATCGTAACCTTCCTTTTGATAACATTGGTTTGATAAAATTCTAC
>NC_065920.1:47923243-47950450 GCF_024586455.1 Bactrocera neohumeralis | reverse complement strand
GGAATGAACTATACAAAGCATTAATAAATTATGAAAAATTTTCTCACTATGAATCGAAGCCGTTCTCCATTCACGGTCACTCTCTCGCAAGATCCCTCTATTATCACAGTCCTAACTCCAGGGCTAAGGAGAACCCATTCTGGCCATACCTGAGCCAGGCGTGGTGTTACTATCCTTCATAAGCCGAGAATAAATAAAATGCATACTATTGCCGATCATACAAAAAAGGCAACTAATAAACAACCGGTGTATCAAACCGATAAAATAAGAAATTGTAAATAATCGCTAACAAATTAATACACAAAACCAATTTTTTTTTGCTATAATAATACAATAAGTCGTCAAAACACGCAAAAGCAATTACTACCTCAAGCACCATTATTTACAAAAAATTCAATTTTCTATTAAAACCAAAATCGTTCTTACAGCAAATACTCTGCGCCCTCGGCTACAGTAAGCCGAATTACATGTTTCTTGACTACATACAAAACTAGGCAAAATATTCCTACTCGGTAAAAGTGGCGCATCCTAATAACAGAGCTCAGTTCACCACAGCTGCTGATGACACTACAACAGAACTCACCTCATCAGTACACCCACTAAACAAAAAGGAGGGACAACGGGATAGCAGACACATTCGTTTACACATCTCGTCACGTACATTCGTCTACAAGACTTTCGCTTGTGCAATGCGCCGCGTCAGCACTCTACGCTAGTTTACTTCGCTATATTACAACAACCCATCTATACATCGATCGACAATTCTGCGCGCTGACTTTTTCGCACATCAACCTTCGCATATACATACGTATAAAATTCGCTAATATCCTGATCGGCGAAAACTCGATCGCCAACACCATCACATCATCTACTTCATTGGAGTCTCGCCGATATTTAGTTATTAACTTTGTAAAGTGTTTGATCACTGTGTAAATATCAATCTATTGTTATATGTAAATAAAATTGTTACCAAAAGAGAACAAATGGCGTGTGCTACCATATTTATTTTATTAATCCTGCTCCAATGTTGAGGCCATTTGATGACCCAAATCGTGTCTAGCCTTATCTTATTTCTTACTGGTGAAAAATATCTGAAAGTGTTTACTACTCAGGGTATAAATCGTTGAAATAAATGAATGAAATAGGGGTAATTTTGATTGATAAAATTTATTTAAAGAGGGTGGCGAACACGTTGACGATGAACCACCTCGGCCATCAACAACAACTAATGATAACCATGTCAATGAAAAACAGCAATTGGTTAACAGTCAGAGATGCGCGTAGACTCTAAATTTCGGGAAGATCAGTAAAAATCATTTAGAAAGACCATTTTTCTGGCGATGAATCTTGGATCTTTGCCGAATAGCGTGGCAAAAGTTAGCCGAAGCCGAAAAAATCCTCAAATCAGGTCAAAAATGAAGGTTATGTTGACAGTTTTCTTCGATTACCAAGGAGGAGTGCACGCCGAAATCCTTTCCAAGGAAATCCTTCAACAAGGAATACTATTTAAGTTTTATGTGCCGTTTGCATGAAACTATTCGCAAGAAGAGGCCGGAGTTACGGTTTTTGCACCACGATAATTCGCCGCCGCGACCAATAACGTGCTGCAACTACCGTATTTCCCTATTCCTTGTTTCTTCGGGCAAGTCAGCAAACTCAAACGCGCAACAGGGAAACAGTTTTGAGTTAATTGAAGATATTAAACGTAAATCGCTACGCGCATTGAAGATTGTTCCGGAAATTGATTTTAAAAACTGTTTCGAGGAATGGAAAAAACGTTGGCAAAAGTGTATTGGAGCCAAGGAGAACTACTTTGCGGAGGACGACATAGATTCTGATGAATAAATTAAGATTTTTAAAATTATGAACAAAATCTTACTATTTTTTATTCAGTGTACTACTGTGAAAATCAGCGCAATCGGATGACAGCTACACTTAATTCCTAAACAACCAACTTTTAATATTTATCACATTCTTTCACTTAACAGTATACAAATCAAATATCAATAAAGTCATCAGTCATATTACAATTTACGCCATCAAGTATATGGACCCCAGTGCATGTGAGTTACTCGTTAAAAGTGTTTAACCACAAATATTCGAATTTATTGTGATACACTGCGTCACTATGGCTTCGCTTAAGCCTTTCAATGGCGACACTGTAGATTTAATCAGCTCTATGGAAGGGAAATTTATTACATAAACGCTTGGCTTTCTTCTAATACTAAAGCAACAAACAAACCACTCTTACTAAGACGAGTGTTTTAAAAGATTGCGGTTTTCACAAATATGTTTCTTGATAAGGAATTAAAATACGATTTAGTTTCTTAAAGTGTACCAATTTGATATTTTATTTTAGTATTTCAGTAAGTGGAAGTGAGTTGGTCTGGAAGCCCAATTTGTGGTGGAAAAAATATAAAAATAATAACAGCACATTTTTAAATAAACTAAAAGTACTCAAAATGTACATAATACTCGCCTGCATACTAAGTCAACTGATCATAAACAACGAATTTCTGTTGGCGCACACTACCGAAATGAGTTAATCAAAACTACTATTGAACCAGTCTCCACTGGGCTTCCCGATTGCTATAAGGATGAGAAAGAGGAAACTGACTGTCAGTGCTTTGCCGATGGTGGATTTTATTGTAAAGTTTCCGACGGAATCAATATTATTGAAATCAACTTTTATTCAAGAGACCGGATCTTGTTAGTATTTTGTATTAGAAACAAAAGTTAATATCAATTTTCTACTCGAGCGCAAATTTCAGTCAATTTTAAATAAAACCGATTATTTGCAAGTAAGGGATTGCAGAAATTTTACGCATGAAATCTATATGAATGGTATTGCGTGTGAAATTCTAACAAATACTTTGGAGCCAAATAAAGTAACATTAATCTATAACACTGACCTTGCTGCAGAACCAACAGCAGATTTATCTCAATTTCAAATTCTGCTTCACCTACAATTAATTGTAAAATCCACAGCAGATATTATAAGCATACCAACTGACATATTTTCTAAACAGAACCAACTGGAAACGCTTACACTTAGCGTACAAGGTCTAAGAAACCAGAACTTAACGCTGCAAAACTTGACGCAAACTCACTTTGAAAACGTCACTGCGCTCAGACAGCTTGACTTAGCCGGAAATAATATGCAAATGTTGGACGCAAATATCTTTGCAGCGCTAACGGAATTGAATTGTCTGAATTTGAGCCGTAATGAAATCCGGGAATTGCCCGAAAATCTATTTGCAAATCAAAGTGAACTTGTAGTACTGGATTTGAGTTACAATTCATTGACATATCTATCGCCACACCTTTTCGATTACACTCCTTTTCTATGGCAATTGAAACTTGGTGGCAATCTCCTGCACGACACCACAAATCTTATGGAAGCTCTGAAACCGCTGGATTATCTAATAAGGCTAGACTTAAGTCAGAACAAACTGCAAACTATTTGGAGCACTGAGACTTCCGTCAATGCAACGCCAAGGTCACTGAAAAATTTTCAATACAGCTTTATGAGCAAGCATTATGCCTCAATGGTCGGTCTATATTATATCATAAAGATGCAACCAGAAAATTACGAAGGTGACAAGCTTAACTATATAGTAATCAATTTAAGTGGCAATCGTTTGCGCGAATTCACTTTGGATTGGCTTGTAGCAGCAAACATTACATGCCCTTTTGAAATAAACTTAGAGCACAATTTGATTGAAAACGTGTTTGCTTCAAAAAATGTCTTTAATACAACAGACGATTGTCACCGCGAAATCAAAATGACTGGTAATCCGATCGTGTGTGATTGTAAATTTCCTTGGATTTACAGTGAAAACTATCGTTCGCTGTTCAATCGTTTGCAGTGCGTTCAATCGTCAACCAAATCAATAACAGATCTCGCGCAGATGGAAAGTAATGAACTGTGTGCTTGGAAACCGGTAATGTGCCCCAGCAAATGCAATTGTTACGCACAATCTGAGTTCCTGCACATCAAGTGTAAAGGTGCCCAACATATCGAACAGCTCCCACGTCCCGAACAAGTTGGACTCAAGAAGTCGGTACTTGATATTAGTGATAACAATTTCATTGTATTACCGCTAAACACCACCTTCGGCTATGGTAACGTTTCGCAACTCAACGCGTCGTACAATAAAATCACGAATATAAGTGTCGCTCAACTGCCAACCAATTTGACGGTTTTGGATTTACGAAACAATCGCTTAAATTCTTTAGATGATGAATTTTTGCGTACATACCTCAATGACAGCACAAAACTAGAATTTCTCTATCTCAGTGAAAATCCTTGGTTTTGCGACTGTAGCGCGCAGCAATTGCTGTACACCATTCGTACACATCGGGCACGCATACCCGATGCCGACCATTTACTTTGTGTTAATCAGCCGAACGTTACTCTTCTAAAAGCTAATGTGAGAGAATTGTGTTTACCTCTTGTTAATGTTAAATATTATCAGAACTTTATTGCAATTGTGACTACTATAGCTTTAACAATTATTATTTTACTTTGCATTATCGCACTCTTTTATAAATATAAACTAGAAGTGAAAGTCTGGTTATATGGCAAGAACATATTGAGATCTTGCATTCACGAATGTGAGTTGGATAAGCATAAAAAATTCGATGCCTTTATTTCATATGCACACCAGGATGCAGACTTCGTCAACCATACATTACTGCCGCAGCTTGAACAGTGCGAACCACCATTTCGTGTATGCACGCACGAACGCAATTGGCTGGCTGGCGCTTATATACCTGAACAAATCATCGAATCGGTGGAGCAGTCACGTCGGACGATCATTGTGCTCTCGCAGCACTTCATCGAGTCAGATTGGGCGCGCATGGAGTTTCGCACAGCGCATCAGTGCTCGTTGAACGAGGGTCGTGCGCGCATAATAATGATTAAATATGGTGAAATCTCTAACAGTGAGTTATTGGATAGAGAATTAAAGGCATATTTGGACATGAATACATATTTGGATTGGCAAGATAACAGATTTTGGAACAAATTACACTACGCCATGCCCCATAAATTGGGTGGAGAGAATAATTCCGATATGCTTGAAGTTAACGGCAGAATGTATGTTATGGGGCAAGTTGAGATGAATCGTTTGCGTGACGAGAGTGTTTAAAATTGGTGGAAGGTTAGATACATAACTTATATACATATCTATTAAGAAATACTAATATAATGTATTACATTTACTAATTATAGATACTCGATAAAACATCCACTTTCTTTTGTGAATCGAAAAGTCATTCAAAATATTGCTACTAAGAGAAAAAGAGAGAGAGTTTTGGCTGACCTACAAGCAGGAACAGGTTACTAATTAATGCAGTATTCTCATAACAAAAAAAAATTACAATGATATCTGTGTATATAAAAATATATTATATAACTATATGTATACATATATATATTAATATTAATAAAATATATATATATATACTTTTTTTTCGTTTACCTATTAATTGTTTGCATCACCCAAAATTAATCGAGATGGGTATAGGGTTATACACCAGATGGTATATCTATGTACTAGTATAAGTAATCAGGATGCAGAAACAAGTTGAAAACCAGACTGTCCATCCGTCCGTCCGTCTGTGCAAGCTTTGACCAAAGCAAAACTTAATATATCATAATAAGTTGATATTCGTAAGTTTTGGTAAAAACGAAAGCACGAATTCGTAGATGTGCGTAATCCGAAAACTGCCATACAAATCTTTCACTTTCCTGTACGTAGACAATGAATATTGAGATGAAATTTTGCACAAATAGTGCTTTTGTGGTGTCTTGAGTCTTAACATTTTCAAAATGTGAACATCACTCTGCAAGCTCCTTCATACCGAATATACGGACTATAGTGCGTAGGGCTGACTTTTGGGTGAAAATTTCGGTCAAACTGTGAGATATACTGTGGGAAAAAAACCCATTTATAGAAATATTTTTTATCTATGTTGGTATGACGTATGGTATGGTATCTAATCAAAGTAGTAATTAGTGTTTAGTATACGCTTGTTTTTCTGAAGTACAAGTATATAAAGTGCAACCAGCGATTTTTATGATAAGTAAAATTATTCAACAAGGAAGTACCAGTCAATTTCGTGAGTGAAATCAAATTTCCTGTGCCGAAACGATCGGAATGTCGAAAAAGGCTTTCGGTTAAAATTGTTTATCGCGAGCGATTGGTCTTGTTTCGTACAAATTTTTCAAAGAGGGTCGAGAACGCGTTGACGACGAACTACGTCCAGGGCAGCCATTAACATCAAATGATGATCAGTGAAAGCCACTTTGAAAGATCATTTGTGACCAAGAAAAGAGAAAGAACGAATTTTTTCGAAAAATATCGCTTTAGCGTGTGTGAAGCAATGCTTTCTTATTACTAGGATATCACGAAACATATTATTACTGGCGATGAGTCTTGGATCAATGGGCGGGGCAAAGGTGAATCGGGGCCAAAATATGACATGACAGTTTTCTTCGATTACCGATTAACTCTGAATTCCTCCCGACTGTCCGAGCTGTCAACACGGAATACTTTTTGAGTGTTGTGCGTCGTTTGCGCGAAACTATTCATAAAAAGAGGTCGGAATTAAGGGCTGACAACTCTTGGTTTTTACACCACGAGAATACACCGTTAACGTTGGTCAATATATGTGATATTTCAATGAATAAGGTATACCCGTTTTCCATAAAGTTATGAAATTATATTATGAATCACACATATATCTAATTCCGATATTTTGGTAGACGTTTTTCAGATGTAGATGTTCTGCCATTGTCGTCTGGTGAGGGACGCCGATAGAGTGAATATCCATGATTTCTAGTATGTGTTTCCAAAAGAAAAGCACGTGGTTAGTGTATCGTACATTTAGTGTTAGACGTACCAGCGAAGTGGGATTGTGGTGTTGGTGGTATAATACTGGATCTTTCTTTGCATAAGGAATTTCAGCAGAAATGATTTCATCAATTTGATCTGGTGTAGCCACCATCCAAAAATGAATGTGTGCGTGCGGCAAACCTCTCTTTTGCCACTCAACAGAGTACGTCTAGCATCTAACAGCACCACATATATATTGCTTCAAGATAAAGTCCATCAAACATCGTAGCTGTTGTTTGAAAAGTCGCGCTGTGACATCGTTACGATCGCTTGCTGATTGACCGCCGCGATCCATAATTCCGCACGTTTGTCACCGCATCCTGGAAGTACTTCATGCCTTGGGCTGCCATACGTTGGTGGTAAAAGGGGATCGGCTTTAATGGATATACCGTTCCAGGATTTCGGGAATAAAATGGATATGGTCAAATAGAGGAGATTATCCAGATCAAGAATATATATAGTTATATCCGCAGGAAGCTTATAGTTTTCGAGATATTCGCGTTTAAAGTTGAAAATTATCAATATTTTAAATACATATTTTCTTTATAGAAAATTAATTTTGCACTTATTTTTTTCACTTTTATATACACTAACACATCACTTATTCATTTGTACACATTTATTTTATATCTATATATATAAAATTAAGTGGCAAAACTTCCTGTTCGCATACTCCTCCTAGACGGCTTGCCCGATTTCAATGAAATTTTCAGGAGTGATTGGGGTCTGTTTGGAGGGTGCACATAAGAAATTTAATGTGTGTATCATTACACGTTTTGCAAAAATTGCAAAAAAAAAAATGATACATCCCGTCTATACAAATTCTCATGAAATAATGTTTTGCCGCAAGTTTGGCAGTCCTGTCAAATGCCTTTTACTAATAAACAGAAACATCTGGCGGATGTTTACAATTAATAAAAAACATTGACAATGATCGTGTTTGCCTGTCATTCGTTCAAAAAAAATGTTTCAACATTGTGAGAATTTTTCTTAGATTTCAACGTGATTAACATTCTGCGTACAACACAAAGCAGGTGAGTATTGTTGTTGTTTCGTATGTGATGCCATGCGGTTCGATTGTCGCTTGAAAATGCGCGGTGTGTGTAAAAAAAAAGTGTTTCAAAATTGTGTGTTTTTTCCAGATTTAATTTCATCGATTTGCTACATTTATTCGAACCGATTTTGTGTTTTCCTGCTGACCGTGCAACACACACAAAGCAAGTGAGTATTGTTATTGTTTCGTAAGTGCTTACATGCGGTTTGCAAATATACTGTTGGTGGGTCTTATTGCATATGCGTGTGTGGGTATGATTCATAGTTTAAGATGTAGTTTTAGGATAATTTTTCAAATTTTATTTATGTACTTCAAATATGCATACTCTAGAAAATGCCTCGACTACGCCAACGTAATACGGTTGGCAGGCATACGAGTGATTCACGTCGAATGTCAATATCGTTTTCGAAGCAGTTGTTGGACATTGGCGAAGGCAAAATATCAATCGATGATACCGGTTTGATCACATTGCCGAACAACTTTTGTACACTTTTACAATCGAAAGAAGAATTGATTGAAAGTGTATTTCCGAATATTGTTCAACACTATCAACGACGAGATTATTTAAGTGAACGCGCAATATTGGCACCTAAAAATGTACACGTAAACGAAATCAATTTTGCCATTCAAGAAAATCTGCCAGGAGAAGCTACAACATATATGTACATCGATTGATAGCGTTTTGAATCAGGATTAAGTAGTCAATTATCCAACTGAATTATTGAATTCTTTGGATCCCCCGGTCTGCCACCGCATCGTTTGGTCCTGAAAGTCGGTTCACCCTTTATACTTCTACGAAATCTGAAGCCACCAACTTTGTGTAATGGCACAAGACTTTCAGTCAAAAAAATGTGGCCAAATTTGATTGAAGCAACAATACTAGGAGGATGGAGTCATGTGTAGAAGTTCACGCAAGTGAGAAAAGTTCTCTGATCGCCATTCACTTGGGAGTGGCCAGAAACGATTCTTTTACATATGACTCAAGCAGCTCACTACTTCCGGTCTTTGACCAAGTATCCTCTGGGTAGCCTAAGAACATCCGTTTGAAAGCGAGCTAAAGTGAGAAGGCGAAATATCCCCTACATAGGGTTGTGCGCTGGGTTTGGGACCCGCCACGTAAAAAAAAACAGCCCCAATGAACAGTAACAACCAGCCTCGGATGAGAGACCCCCCTTTTGATGACGACCACGGCAAACGAAATAAGGACTACGATTTAAGGGCATGCACCTGGAATGTCCGGTCCCTTAATTGGGAAGGTGCCGCTGCCCAGCTGGTTGATGTCCTCGTGAAAATAAAGGCTGACATCACCGCCGTCCAAGAAATGCGATGGACGGGACAAGGGCACAGACGAGTAGGTCCTTGTGGCATATACTACAGTGGCCATATAAAGGAGCGCAAGTTTGGTG
This sequence comes from Bactrocera neohumeralis, assembly GCF_024586455.1. NCBI lineage: Eukaryota > Metazoa > Arthropoda > Insecta > Diptera > Tephritidae > Bactrocera > Bactrocera neohumeralis. The sequence goes on along the minus strand of NC_065920.1, from coordinate 47,941,088 downwards.
TGGGATTCGTGGTGGGAGAGAGACTTCGTCGCCGAGTACTATCATTCACTCCGGTGAATGAACGTCTAGCCACAATCCGCATCAAAGCGAGGTTCTTCAACATATCGCTGATTTGCGCCCACGCCCGACGGAAGAGAAGGACGATGTGACCAAAGATGCCTTTTATGAGTGCTTGGAGCGCACTTATGAGAACTGCCCCCGCCACGATGTCAAAATCGTGCTTGGCGATTTTAACGCCAGGGTGGGCAAAGAAGGTATACTTGGCTCTACGGTCGGTAAATTCAGCCTCCACGATGAAACATCCCCAAATGGGTTGAGGCTGATCGACTTCGCCGGGTCCCGAAATATGGTTATCTGTAGTACTAGATTCCAGCATAAGAAGATTCATCAAGCTACCTGGCTGTCTCCGGATCGAAAAACTACCAACCAGATCGATCATGTTGTGATAGACGGAAGACACGTCTCCAGTGTTTTAGATGTGCGTGCGCTCCGAGGTCCTAACATCGACTCGGACCACTATCTTGTTGCAGCTAAGATTCGCACCCGCCTCTGCGCAGCAAAAAACGCACGCCAACAAACACAAGGAAGGTTCGACGTCGAGAAGCTGCAATCACAACAGACAGCCGAACGATTCTCTACTCGGCTTGCACTCCTGCTCTCTGAGAGCACTCGTCAACAACTCGGTATAAGGGAACTGTGGGACGGCATTTCAAACTCCTTACGTACAGCTGCAACCGAAACCATTGGTTTTCGGAAAGTGCAAAAGAACAGCTGGTATGACGAGGAGTGCCGTGTCGCAGCGGAGAGAAAACAGGCTGCCTACCTCGCAAAGTTACGTTCGACCACAACACGTGCGGGATGGGATAGATACCGAGAGTTGAAGAGGGAAGCGAGACGCATTTGTAGACAGAAAAAGAAGGAGGCTGAAATACGTGAGTACGAAGAGCTTGATAAGCTGGCCGACAGGGGTAATGCTCGAAAATTCTACGAAAAAATGCGGCGGCTTACAGAAGGTTTCAAGACCGCAGCATACTCTTGTAGAACCCCCAAAGATGATCAAGTGATCGATGCCCAGAGCATACTTAAATTATGGAGGGAACACTTCTCCAACCTGCTGAATGGCAGTGAATGCACAACACCAGGGGAAGGCGAACCCGATTCCCCAATCGATGACGATGGAGCAGACGTTCCATTACCCGACCATGAAGAAGTTCGAATAGCAATTGCCCGCCTGAAAAACAACAAAGCGGCAGGGGCCGACGGATTGCCGGCCGAGCTATTCAAAAACGGCGGCGAAGAACTGATAAGGAGCATGCATCAGCTTCTTTGTAAAATATGGTCGGCATGCCCAACGATTGGAATTTAAGTGTGCTATGCCCAATCCACAAATAAGGAGACCCCACAATCTGCGCCAATTACCGTGGGATAAGCCTCCTCAACATCGCGTATAAGGTTCTATCGAGCGTATTGTGTGAAAGATTAAAGCCCACCGTCAACAAACTGATTGGACCTTATCAGTGTGGCTTTAGACCTGGCCAATCAACAACCGACCAGATATACACCATGCGCCAAATCTTGGAAAAGACCCGTGAAAGGAGAATCGACACATACCATCTCTTCGTCGATTTCAAAGCTGCTTTCGACAGCACGAAAAGGAGCTGCCTTTATGCCGCGATGTCTGAATTTGGTATCCCCGCAAAACTAATACGGCTGTGTAAACTGACGTTGAGTAACATCAAAAGCTCCGTCAGGATCGGGAAGGACCTCTCCGAGCCGTTCGATACCAAACAAGGTTTCAGACAAGGCGATTCCCTAAAGTGTGACTTCTTCAATCTGCTGCTGGAGAAAATAGTTCGAGCTGCAGAACTAAATAGAGATGGTACCATCTTTTATAAGAGTGTACAGCTGCTGGCGTATGCCGATGATATTGATATCATCGGCCTTAACACCCGCGCCGTTAGTTCTGTTTTCTCCAGACTGGACAAGGAAGCAAAAGAAATGGGTCTGGCAGTGAACGAGGGCAAGACGGAATATCTCCTGTCATCAAACAAAGAGTCGTCGGACTGGCGACTTGGCTCTCACGTCACTGTTGACAGTCATAACTTCGAAGTTGTAGATAATTTCGTGGATCTTGGGAACCAGTGTAAACACCACCAACAATGTCAGCCTGGAAATCCAACGCAGGATAACTCTTGCCAACAGGTGCTACTTCGGACTGAGTAGGCAATTGAGAAGCAAAGTCCTCTCTCGACGAACAAAAGCCAAACTCTATAAGTCGCTCATAATTCCCGTCCTGCTATATGGTGCAGAGGCTTGGACGATGTCAACAACTGATGAGTCGACGAGTTTTTGAGAGAAAAGTTCTGCGAAAGATTTATGGTCCTTTGCGCGTTGGCCACGGCGAATATCGCATTCGATGGAACGATGAGCTGTACGAGATATACGACGACATTGGCATAGTTCAGCGAATTAAAAGACAGCGGCTACGCTGGCTAGGTCATGTTGCCCGAATGGACGAAAACACTCCAGCTCTGAAAGTATTCGACGCTGTACCCGCCGGGGGAAGCAGAGGAAGAGGAAGACCTCCAAGTGGAGAAGGACCTGGCTACGCTTGGAATATCCAATTGGCGCCACGTAGCGAAAAGAAGAAACGACTGGCGCGCTGTTGTTAACTCGGCTATAATAGCGTAAGCGGTGTCTACGCCAATTATGAAGAAGAAGAACAATACTAAATGGCAAGGCAGCAGGTGAAGTTGTACTCTTACCACGCATTCCCATGATTCCAACGGACATGCCGTTTGAATTTAATTAAAAATGTACACGTAAACGAAATCAATTTTGCCATTCAAGAAAAACTGCCAGGAGAAGCTACAACATATACATCGATTGATAGCGTTTTGAATCAAGATGAAGTAGTCAATTATCCAACTGAATTCTTGAATTCTTTGGATCCCCCCGGTCTGCCACCGCATCCTTTGGTCCTGAAAGTCGGTTCACCCATTATACTTCTACGAAATCTGAAGCCACCGACTTTGTGTAATGGCACAAGACTTTCAGTCAAAAAAATGTTGCCAAATTTGATTGAAGCAACAATACTGAATGACAAGGCAGCAGGTGAAGTTGTACTCTTACCACGCATTCCCATGATTCCAACGGACATGCCGTTTGAATTTAATTAAAAATGTACACGTAAACGAAATCAATTTTGCCATTCAAGAAAAACTGCCAGGAGAAGCTACAACATATACATCGATTGATAGCGTTTTGAATCAAGATGAAGTAGTCAATTATCCAACTGAATTCTTGAATTCTTTGGATCCCCCGGTCTGCCACCGCATCCTTTGTTCCTGAAAGTCGGTTCACCCATTATACTTCTACGAAATCTGAAGCCACCGACTTTGTGTAATGGCACAAGACTTTCAGTTAAAAAAATGTTGCCAAATTTGATTGAAGCAACAATACTAAATGACAAGGCAGCAGGTGAAGTTGTACTCTTACCACGCATTCCCATGATTCCAACGGACATGCCGTTTGAATTTAAGCGCTTGCAGTTCGCAGTACGTCTTGCCTTTGCGATGACCATCAACAAATCGCAAGAGCAAACGTTTCAAGTGTGCGGCGTCAATTTGGAAGAACCGTGCTTCTCCCACGGCCAATTGTTCGTCGCATGCTAGAGAGTGAGAACACCATGGTGCTTATTCATTTACGCCCCAGGTGGAAAAACAAAAAATGTTGTATACCAATATGTTTAATAAATGTTTTATAAATAAGTAACAGCTTTACTACAATAAATAAAACACAAAGTAAAAACCCTTAAGAGTTTTAATCGATTAAGATGTAGCAAAGCGCACAGGGTAACAGCTAGTACATATATACATTTAACATTTTGTTGAATTATGATTATTTAAGAATAACAAATGAATTACAAACTGTCAAATAATCAGTGTTGCCTTATCGACATCACTTCTAAAATAAACAAAAGAAATAAGGTGAACAGATTATATCCCAAATCATCAGGTATGTTAAATCAAATATTGAATATAATATTTAAATTACTTCGTTACAATTATATTATGTAGATCTGAAAGAACAAGCGACTAGTCGTGTTCGTAGAACGAACAAATTGAGCGTGTCGGAGATGAAGGGAATGTGAAATATTGCCAAAATATTCCACACATTCAAATCGAGGGAGAGCTGCATAGCTTTTTGCGAAGAGGAGGATCTCATTGCTAAGGAAATTACTTGCAGGCTGCATAGACTGCCGATGGTGCTCACCGTCATGGGAAATAGCACCGTCTGTACGTTTAGGTGCCGCAAAGGATCTTGCCGAACGAGTTAATACTTTAAACTTTAACCACAACCTTATCTTTCAGTAAACATTAAAGAAAAATCATCAAAACAACTTTATCTTAGAACAATAGAAGCGCACTATCAGTACAACAAACAATAACAACCCAAATAGTTATTTACTAGTAAACAACTAGCATCTCAATAGTATGAGCAGCGATAAGCATAGCCTATATAAGCAACTGGAACAATAGCCTCGAAGTCACTTTATCATTATCGACTGCCGAGTAACAAGTTCTGTATACAACTTCTAAAGGTACAGTTTAAGTTTAATATATTCAATACTTAAGTACATGTGTATACTGTGAATTATTAAACGAATAAAGGATCAGTCAGTACCAATCTCATTGGCTGACTTAAAATTATATTTATTTTATTCATAACGAGTAAATAAATTAACTGGCGCTCAACGTGGGGCAGCAACAAAAAAGGATCATCAATAATATCCTTAGTCAGTCTGCCTGAAAGGGAAGAACCTAGTCCCTGGAAACAAAAAAAGGATTCATTTAAACAATCCAAGAAGTTTACCAGTGCATCATCCCACACAACGTCAATCAAAAGGGATTCACATAAAAATCCTAATACGACAACAAATTGAAAGTAAAGGATCAATATACCATCCTTAGCAAACAACACGCTTTCATAGAAAGAATACCATATCAAGCAGCGCACCAAGAATACAACTGGAGACCGATTTTTAGTAAAATAAATCAACAAATAAACCAGCAAGATGACAAAACAAGCAAATTTAATTGCATTAACCCACGTAGTCGCCGATCTGCAACGACAGTTATCCGAACTACAATTAGGAAGAAGTGCAACCATTCCACAACGAACAGAACAAATATGTTCTTACACCAGACCAGAAGAAGTGGATCTGAATATGTTTAAAACACTAACACAATTTAATGGTGATTACAACGAATACAGGAATTGGAGGAAAGTAGCAACCACATTAATGGAAGACATACGACAATTCGAAGGACATAATATATATGCCCAAGCATTAATAATGATCAGAGGAAAAATTACTGGCAAAGCAGCACAGATCCTGATCAACCACAACGTAAAGAGAAACGTCCAAGACATCATCGATAGGCTAGACGATTCCTATGCCGACAAACGACCAATATACGTTCTGGAGGAAGATATGATGAAAATACAACAAAAAGAACTACCACTGCATGTATATTATGACAATCTGAAGCAAGCATTGAATGTAGTGCTATCAAAGATTGAGATGACACACAAGGAAGAACGAATAATCCAAGTATTGACACAAGAAATCCAAGCTAAACCAATCAGAACATTCGTCACTGGACTGAGAAGTGTAGCTATCAAGAATGCCATCTATGCACGAGCCTGCACAACATTAGCAGATGCCTACAGTATCGCCCGTACAATGCAACATGATTCACGCCATCAGAACCTCGAGTACATTCCACGATACAACCATCATCAGAATCATAATTTCAGCAATCATCATCAGAATAATTATTCTTATCAACAACAACCCCCAGTTGAACCAATGGATATCGATTCATCTACCATATTCCGTAGACCAACGAGACAAGGTTACAACAAGAATCAGCAACAACCACCACGAAATCCGCAGCCTCGACAGAATTATCAAAATCCATTTAAGAAGGTAGCAGGTGCATTGGGATACAAACGAGTACGAGATAATACAAGTCATGCTAATATACAACCGAAAAATCAACGGATCAACCAAATAACACACGATCAACAATCAAATACAGAATACGAACAGGAAGAATATTTTTTATTCTAAGGCATGGGTTACCAACGCTTGTAAGGACCACAGAAGAAGGTAACTCAGTGTATATTTTAATTGATAGTGGTGCAGAAGAAAATTATGTTAATCCAAAATTCCCTCACGCAAAAAGGATAGAAGTAGAAAGTAAAAAACAAGCCGCTACTTTACACGGTAAATCATTAATTAAATATAAAAAGAAAGTGAATATAATAGGATTCAGTATGGAATTTTTAGAACTCGATACCTTACAAGATTTCGATTTCTTGATAGGAATTAAAGGTTTAAAGCAAATGAAAGTAATGATAGATACCGAAAGAAATGTATTAATTGTGAAAAAGAATAAATTAACAAGAATAAATTATATGATAGGAGAAGAAATGTATAAAAAAGAAATAACTGAATTAATGAAAAGAAATGACCACGTAACTACAGTAGAGGCAGAAATCAGAACAGAAACCAATAATCCTATTTGGGTCAGACAGTATCCATACCCCCAAGCGGATAGAGCATTTGTAGAAACTGAAATAAAAAAATTATTAGATAATGAAATAATACAGCCAAGCAAAAGCCCGTACAATTCACCCATATGGACAGTTTCTAAAAAAGGGAATGACGAGCAAGGCTACCCAAAAAGACGCATGGTTATTGACTTCCAGAAGTTAAATGCGCAAACAATCGCTGATAGATATCCCATTCCGGACATCACCATGATGCTCCAAAACCTAGGAGAAGCACAATACTTCACGACGCTAGATTTAGAATCAGGATTTCATCAAATTAAAATAAAAAAGAAGACAGGGAAAAAACAGCATTTTCAATAAATAATGCCAAATATGAATTTCTACGACTACCATTTGGACTGAAAAACGCGCCGTCGATCTTTCAAAGATGCGTTGACGACATCCTCAGACCATTCATAGGAGTATGCGCATACGTATATATAGATAATGTCCTAATATATTCAGCTAACCCTGAACAACATATGAAAGATATCACCAATATAATACACACTTTACACGCAGCCAATATGAAAATCTCGGATGAAAAGTCAAAATTTTTTCAAAGACAGACACAATTTTTAGGACATATAATTAAAAACGGTAGAATTACAGTAGATCCAGGAAAAATAGAAGCTATAGATAGGTACAAAACCCCGACAAATTTGAAAGACTTAAGATCTTTCTTGGGAATGACCTCATATTATAGAAAATTTATAAAAGGATTTGCATCCATAACGAAACCATTAACACTCTACCTACGAGGAGAGAATGGTAATATTTCAAAGAATAAAAGTAGCTCAGTACATGTAAAATTAGATGACGAAGCACTTAAAGCAGTTGAAACACTAAAAAATAAACTAAAAGAACAAATAGAATTATTCCAACCAGATTTTGGAAAAGGATTTGATTTGACTACAGACGCAAGCAATCATGCGATTAAAGCTGTATTGTCACAAGGCAAGAAACCTATAGCATTCATTTCACGTACATTAACGCGAACTGAACAGAATTACTCAACAAACGAAAAAGAAATGTTAGCAATCGTTTGGGCACTGAAGAAACTTAGGAATTATCTGTATGGTCTCACTAGTAATACTACTATTTACACCGATCATCAATCCCTAATTTTTTCAATATCAGAGGACAACCCAAATTCAAAACTAAAACGATGGAAAAATTTTATAGAAGAATACGGAGCAAAAATTACATATATTAAAGGAGATTTAAATGTAGTAGCCGACGCACTCAGCCGTCAAGTAAACGTAACAACGAACGACTCAATACACTCGCAGGAATCATCCTCGTCAATCAGAATTAAAGATGTCAGCGCTCCACTGCACCAATTTAAAACACAAATTGTGATAAAAAAATGTGAACAAAATGCATTAGAAAGAGCAACAATTTTTGCAAACCACGAGAGATTTTATGTTAATTACATCACATCACAAGACTTGATAGATACACTAACGAAAATTATCAAACCCAATATCACGACCGCATTTCACACTACACTAGAAACCTGGTATGAAATTCATGATATTATAAACTCTTCATTTAATATAGAGAAAAAGGTTTTTTGTCAAAATCTATTAAACGACATTACGAGTGAAGAGGGTAAAAAAATCTAATTAAACATACGCATGAAAGAGCACATAGAAACGCAAAAAATAATACATTAGACACACTAGAAACTTGCTATTGGCCAAATATAAAAAATGATGTAATCCGACTAACTAGAAATTGTAGCATTTGTAAAGAGAACAAATACGAAAGCCACCCGACAAAACAAGTTTATGCAAAAACATCCATACCTGAAGGTATAGGCACACAAATACAAATGGACATATTTGAAATCGATAAAACAATGTATCTCTCATGTATAGATAGATTCTCAAAATACGCATATATGAGAAAATTAAACGACAAAAGAGAATTCTACAAAATATTAGAGGAAGTACTCATACAAATATTCCCATTTTGTAATAAACTAATGACTGATAACGAGCCTATATTTAATAGCATAGCAGCAAAAGCTCTATTCCAACGGCTATATATTGAACATTCAATGACCGCAGCAAACCATTCAACATCGAACGCTCAAGTTGAACGGCTGCATTCAACCATTCTGGAAATTACTAGAATGCGCATTAAACAAAATAAATCAACTGCGACTGAAGAACTATTCAACGCAATCAAGGAATACAATAGGACAATACATTCCGTCACAAAAAGGAAACCTATCGAATTATTTTTTGAAAGGAGCAAGACTGAAGGAATAAAAGAACTGATCGAAAATAAGCAGGAGTATATGCTATCATACCACAATAAAAAACGAACACAAAAGGAATATAAAACAGGACAAACAGTTTATGTGAAACAAAACCGACGAAATAAAACAAATCCACGCTATTTGAAGAAAACCGTACAAGAGAATCGTGAGGACACAATTTTAACAACGGAGGGGAAGATCGTACACAAGGACAACCTCAGAAACAATGATGATGATAACGCTAACATTAATCCTAGCAACATCCTTAATAACCGACTTACAAGATCGCAAGTACGTGTTAACCGAGACTGACCCATCATTTTTGTATCAAGAACATGAGTACCTATTCCATATGACGAACTTAAGCAAAATACTTAAACCATACTACAAAATCGCCGAACATACAGGAGAGATGCCTAGTGAAGACGCAACAGAAACAGCATTGTTCAACAGAATAGAAATCCTCAGAAAACAACTACTGAATAATGGACGAGCCAGACGCTCAAGATCTCTTGATTTCTTAGGATCGATTTTGAAATTTATCACAGAAGTCCCAGACCACGTCGACCTGATTGAAATTAAAACAATACTCAACGACATAATTGAAAATAATAACAAACAAAGACAAATTAATTCCAACTTTGAAATAATGATGAAAACATTTAATATTAAGACAATTAAACAAAAAGTTGTATTGCAGGAATTATACAAGGAGTTATTTGACTTAACTATGACAATTAATTTCGCGAACAACGGAAATTTTTATTCAGCAGCAATAAATACGGACGAGATTGAAAGGATATTAGGAAAGGGACAAACTAGTATACCGGTTATTGACATACTCCAATATGCAGACACGCATGTAGGTAGATTAGACGACACTTTCATTGTAATTTATAATTATCCAGTCATTGAAAAGAAATGCACAACATACAAAGTTACTCCATTATCCTATCGTCAAGGCATTTTGGATATGAATAAAATCGTAAGTAAATGTGGAGATAAAATAATATTAGCATCTAAATGTAAAAGTAATTTAAGTAAATATATTTGTAAACAAGAACCTAATGACAATTGTACAATACCAATGATCAAAGGTTACGAAGCCCATTGTAATGTTATCCAAGAAAATAACGCACCTATTATAGATTTAGGACATGGTAATGTCGTATTACAAGGAAAACATATTTTAAACGGAAAATCAATTGAAGGATCGAATTTAATACAATTTAATGACACAATTATTATTGACTCAGAAGTATTCCACAACCAGGAACAAGAAATTAAAGATTATATTATAGCTAATGGAAACGAAAGAATTCACATTCTTGAAATATTGAAATCAGAAAACGAATATCAATTTGACAACATTAAAAAATTAAACAAATTTTAATACCATTTGAAGAACACCCAATCAAGAATATGTTCATAACTATAGGAGTACTTGTAGTCCTAGGATTAAGTATATTTGTAATATTCAAACAATATATAATTTATCAAACAACTGTATATCTAAGAAACTACAACGCTACCATAGAACGTGTAGGAATGACTCATCTACTCAAGACTCAAGTATAGATCAGGAGATCTATTCTTCACAAGAGAGGGGAGAGTTAATACTTTAACCTTTAACCACAACCTTATCTTTCAGTAAACGTTAAAGAAAAATCATCAAAACAACTTTATCTTAGAACAATAGAAGCGCACTATCAGTACAACAAATAATAACAACCCAAATAGTTATTTACTAGTAAACAACTAGCATCTCAATAGTATGAGCAGCGATAAGCATAGCCTATATAAGCAACTGGAACAATAGCCTCGAGGTCACTTTATCATTATCGACTGCCGAGTAACAAGTTCTGTATACCACTTCTAAAGGTACAGTTTAAGTTTAATATATTCAATACTTAAGTACATGTGTATACTTATTAAACGAATAAAGGATCAGTCAGTACCAATCTCATTGGCTGACTTAAAATTATATTTATTTTATTCATAACGAGTAAATAAATTAACTAACGCGTTCGGCGATATCTCGATCCATGGGCACCTGGTTGGAAAATGTGAGAATATCTTTGCTGATAGGAGGTAGTCAGGAAAAACAGCATTGTCAGGGAACCTATATTATCTAGTGCTACCATATGTGACTGGTATAACTACTGTCGCGAAGCGGTAGTTTTATTGCAAGTGGAACATCGGGAGGCGGCAGATAAAATTGGCGGCCCTGGCAAAAACGTTCAAATTGATGAAAGCAAATTCGGGAAGAGGAAATTTAATAAAGGTAAGGTTAAAAGTATACAGTATTAGGTAATTACTTACATATATGTTTTTCTTATTTTAGGCAGAAGGGTGGAAGGTCACTGGGTGTTGAGGATGGGAGCGACGACCTGCGGCTGGAGGTATGCCCAGGAAATGTTAGGTCTACCCCTGATTAAGAAGCATGTTGCGCCAGGAACAATAATAAGCACGGAATGCTGGAAGGCGTACGATGGCTTGGCGAATCACGGGTATAAGCACCGAAAAGTAAATCTTAGCGATCCGGACAATCCATTTGTGGTCGTAGATGGAACACATACGCAGCGAATAGAATCCTAATGGCGTGTCATTAAAAGATTTTTTGCGAGGGTCAACCACAACCATTCCGAGAACTTCGGGAAATTGTTGAATAAGTTTGGCGGAAAAATGTGGCCAACAGACACGAAGATCCTTTTGTAAAGTTATTAGAGGCAATAAAATTTAAATACAAGCCTTAATACACGTTTGTTTTATTAAATTTAAATAATTTCTTTATATTTTATGTTTTTTATTCTCTTATTTGGGGTACAATCTATTTACTTTATTTCTTTTTTTTATTTTAGTAATTCATTTGTTATTCTTAAATAATCATAATTCAACAAAAAGTTAAATGTATATATGTATATAAAATAAATATGTACAAAAGAATTAGTGATCTGTTAATGTATATAAAAGTGAAAACAATAAGTGCAAAATTAATTTTCTATATAGAAAATATGTATTTAAAATATTGATAATTTTCCACTTTAAACGCGAATATCTCGAAAACTATAAGCTTCCTGCGGATATAACTATATATATTCTTGATCTGGATAATCTCCTCTATTCGACCATATCTATTTTATTCCTGAAATCCTGGAACGGTATATCCATTAAAGCCGATCCCTTTTTACCACCAACGTATGGCAGCCCAAGGCAAGAAGAACTTCCAGGATGCGGTGACAAACGTGCGGAATTATGGATCGCGGCGGTCAATCAGCAAGCGATCGTAACGATGTCACAGCACGACTTTTCAAACAACAGCTACGATGTTTGATGGACTTTATCTTGAAGCAAAATATATGTGGTGCTGTTAGATGCTAGATGTACTCTGTTTAGTGGCAAAAGAGAGGTTTGCCGCACGCACACATTCTTCTTTGAATGGTGGATGGTGGTTACACCAGGTCAAATTAATGAAATCATTTCTGCTGAAATTCCTGATGTATTATACGAAGTGAAAACCAATATGGTTCATGGCCCTTCGGCTTGTATGTCTGACAATAAATAATTTAGAAGAGTGAATATCGAAGTTGACAACACACGGTTCGTACTATATTCACCATTATTGTCTAATTAACATTCAAAACTCATATCAATGTTTAGTATTGCAGTTTGGTGTAATCGATAAAATACGTTTGTAATTACGTCACCAAAGGTTGCTTCCTTGGCGGTTATTGGTCTTGAACGATACGGTCGATACGTGAACTGCAATAAAGCGCTTTGTGGGATATTTACTTTTGCAATTCATGAACGTTTTGTATTTCAACCCAGAGAATACAGTACAGCCTGTGGAAATATCGCCAGCAACAAAATTAACATTGCCGAGTTATTTCTCAACTTGCGTCTGTGATCCATTTGCGAGAACATTGCTCTATTCGGAAATATCTTGATATTGTGCATGGAATGCATCATCGAGGAAATAGTTACGCAGATAGCAAGGCCAACCAGTAGATTGACATCAACTTATGCATTAGGACGAATTTACACAATCCACCCGAAAAACGACGATTGTTTCCAATTTCGGTTGCTATTGATTAATGTAGGCGGCTTCATTTGAGTCTCTGCGGACTGTGAATGGTATGGTGTGTGCAGGTTTTGGAAAAGTAAGCCAGCAATTAAAATTGCTGGAACATGTTAACCAATTGAATGAAAACGAAGTTCGCACACTTTTCGCGATAAACATTTCGACATATCAGCCTTCAAATCTGCGTCAATTATGGGATACGAACAAAAATGACATTGCCGAAGACATTTTACATCGTGTTTGCTAAAAATTGGAAATGGTACAATTCCGGTTGATACTTCCAGTGGTTTGATATCAATTCCATCTGCCTTTTATCAATTCACGAAAAATGAACTCATCACGAATGTTCGGACATTTCACAAATTATCGTAACTACGATTCCTTAAGTGCACGCGCTGTTAGCTGCCAAAAATACGAATGTTGTTGACTTAAACTGGAAAATTCAAAGTCAAATTCCGAGAGACTTGCGCTCAGACAAATCGATTGATCGTCTTGACAATGAAGACGACGTCTTGAATTATCCAGTGGAATTTCTAAATTCTTTGGACAGGCTAGGTATGCCACCGTATCATTTACATCTCAATGTTGGATCTGTCGTTATTAAGTTCCGCAATCTGCGCTATAGAATACAAGGGGACAGAATGCTTGATTCTAAGAATTTTTTTGAGTTCTAACGATTTGCCATTTCAGTTCAAACGTATTCCGTTTCCAGTGAAAATTGCGTTTGAGATGAGAATCAACAGGACACAAGGATAGTCGCATAGTGTAAAGCATAAACTTGGAAATGCTATGTTTTTAACACGGCCGTGCTCACGAGTTGGAAAACCATCTTTTCTGTACACTAGAACAGAAACCAGAAAAAGCTGTTTATATAGCTGCGTTACATTGAAAAAAAAATTAAATGATAATTTTAACTTTCTGTTCATTTCAAAATACATAATTTCACGCAGTACAACGGCTGCGGGGTCAGCTAGTTATATACACATATGGGCAGAATAATAAGTACATTCCTTTAGGCTGCAGTCATGACTGAATTTTGAATGTTTGGTGAAGTACACGAATACTACTATGGGTTGATTTTATTAAATTCGATATGGTAGTACTTTTTATATTGAAACGAAAATGCTGAATCCACTCTTTGTAGTGGGCGTGGCAATTGATTGTTGATGTTCGTTTTCTAAGTGGTCAAAATAATAAGTACACTGTTAATTATTTTCAGATTTTCATCAAATCGAGTGATTTATTTTAATAGTTTGCTCTTTAGGTTGTAAAGCTCCATGTTTAAGACTCATTAAAAACTAAAAAAATGTATATATGGATAGAAAAAAGCATTGCAGGGCGGAGGAAAAGGACGTCGTCTTAATCCTTATAAAAGACGGCCAAAGTCTTAGGAATACCGCTAAAACATTAGGTCGTTCAATGTGTTTCGTGCAGAATGCCTTAAAGATGAAAAAGAATGTTGAAACTCGCGGTTGATCAAAAAAGACATAGGACACCCGGATAGCCAGAAGAATAACATTGTTGCAAAAAAAAAAATTACAGATAAGATTACGATTCGCGAAAAATCATGCAAATTGGTCCGGCCCTAGTGGTTAGAAAAAGTGGGCGCAATATCTTGTCGAACGACGAAACAAGAAATTAATTTGTTCGGAAATGATGCCTTAGGTAATGTTCGTCGTCCGAAAGGCAAAGAATTACATTCACAGTCTACAAAAAAGACCGTTAAACACCGGTGGTGGCAACATAATGGTCTGGGGCTGCTTTTCGTGGTATGGTGAAGGACCAATACATCGTATTTCAGGCACCATGAATAGGTTTCAATATAAAGATGTCTCGGAAAACACGATGCTGCCATATACTGAGGAAAGTATGCCACTAATATGGAAATTTCAGCAGGATAATGATCCTAATCATACTTCGACGCTGGTAAAAGATTGGTTCCAGGACAATGGTGTGAGTTCTCTTATATGACTATGTCAATCTCCCGACTTGAATCCAATTGAAAACCTTTTGGGGGAGCTAAAGCAACAGATTGGAAAGCAATCGTTCCAAAATAAGGATCAAATCAGAGAATTTTGTTGAAAAAACCTGGTATGAGATCACAATTGATACGTACCGCAAACTTATCTCCAGTATGCCAAAACGAATCTCAAAAGGAACTGAAAATAATGACAGATATACTAGATACTGATGAAAGAAGTAAATAAAAGTCAAATAAAAGACAGAAAACTCAAACTAATACATTTTTTCATTCACATATATCCGATGTACTTATTATTTTGTCCAGCCATTTTTTTAGTCTCTTTTTTATTTGCTAGAAATTTAAGTTTATATTTACACTATTATTACAAATATCTTTATTTTTATTATTTAAGTCATATATGAAATAAAATATGATAATATTTCACTTTAAACATTAGTAAAAGAAAATTTATTAGTCATTTAATGCTACACGGACGTATGTACTTATTATTTTGACCATATGTGTAAATATATAAATCTTCTGTACGTGTGTTTGTAATTGAACTGCTCCTAAACGGCTGGACCGATTTTGATGAAATCTTTTGTGTGTGTGCAAGGAGATTCGAGGATGGTTTCGTTTCACAATTTGGTCCACTAAAAAATGTTTTTTTAAATGAATTTTGCATTTGTAATTACTTGCTAATTTTGGAATGTTTTACATTGGATCCGATGGATTGCGCTACCATCGCAGTATCCATTATCCAAATCTTAAATTGGCGTAAACGTGCAGTAAACAAAACGATGCCAAAGTAGAATGCGCTATCTGTAGACAAGTTTTCATAATGTGGACAGAGTTGTTCGTTCTTAAGTAATAAATTGGGTGATTCAATACATCTATGGGTAGCTATAACATTTTTTTCATACCTGCTAAGTATTGGAGGCGGTATCTTGACAGGCAATTTAAAATTGAAAAAGATCTGGCATAAAAAAATAGCGGCATAACTGAAGTGTTGATAAAACGGTCTTTTAAAATTTGAGATATACAGAAATCTTTTCAAAGCATTGCACAGAGCAATGCAATATTTAAACGGGAACGATGAAGTACATACATATATGCGTACAATTTCAAACTGATCCTTCCTGAAAAATAATAAAACTGCTAAATATTGGGAATGGTGGAATAGAACTTCAATCAAATACATAGTGCAATGAATTAAAACAGGCTCATTCATCATTCGATGAATAATATACCACGGGCATCCCAAAAGACCGTAACCTTGCCAGCCGATTTTTTTTTGTCTTTCCACGCTTGAGAACCGTTTCTTAATATGCAGTCCACTAGGCTGACAATCGGTTGGACGCGATTGATTTCACTGATGCACAGCCCAAATTCAATAGTATTTTTACCCCAAAAACCAATTCTTTCTTAACGCACGAAATGCTTTTTGATTCATTTTTTTGTAAACTAACACAAGTTGCTTCACCACAAAAGCGACTGTTCCTTAACTAATACTTATAATCTAACTAATAGAAATCATATAAATGGTATTAGTAGTACTACCTAAGTATGTATCAGCCACAGTAAAACGTGGGCGGGTCCTCTAGTACATGTACATATATAAAAGAAAGTTCTGTTAGTTTCACCATTTATAAGTCAAGAAAGGCTGAACCGATTTGGCTGAAAATTGGTGGGAAGGTAGCTTAGAACCAGGGTAAGGACAAAGGATACTTTTTATCTTTTTAGGTTAAAATTTAATACAACTCATAAATACAAAAATTATATTTCAAATAATAAGCATTTGTTCAAAATTCATATTTGTGGCAATCATTTGATTATATGCGTACAATTTTAAACAGATTTTTCCTCAAAAATAATACATTTGCTAAGTATTTGGAATAGTGGAAAAGAACTGCAACCAAATACGCAGTGAAATAGATTATAACTGGCTCAGTAATCAGTTGTTGAGTATGAATTATACCACGTGCATCCCAAAAGACTGATGTCATAACCTTTATAGCCGACTTTTTCGTCTTTCCACGCCTGAGAACCGGTTCATCATGTGCAGTCCACTAGAATGACTGTCGATTGGACTCCAGGAGGAAATGATGGAGCTATGTTTCTTTTGTCACACACCGACGCAAAACTTCGGTTTTATTACTATTAAAGAGCACTCAAACACTTCTCAAAATCAGTTATTCGTTGTTTTTGTTGGATTATGAATTTGCGAGGCACCCACTTTGCACAGAGCTTTCGCCACTTTAGAGCATGATTGTCCTCGGTGCTCATTTCGCCTGTTTCCAGCTTAGAAAATATCTTTCCAACGGTGTATTTCCCTGAACCCAAATTCAACAGTATTATCCTTCAAAAAGCAATGATTTATTAATACACGAAATGCTTTATGATCCACTTCTTTGCAAAATAACACAAGTTGCTTCACAAAAATGCTATATCTCATTAACGAATATTTATAATCCAACTAATAGAAATCATATAGATGATGTATTTTTATATTTGAAAATATTTTTTTACAGACCAGCACTAATCTGATGCTGGTGCTCATTTACCTTGTTACCTTTCTTCCCACTATCACTTTTAGATCTTAGTGGGACCGCTCTCTCTCTTTTCCTTACTACAATAGGAGATTGCCTAGATCGATACTCATATTTATGTACTTCTAGAGTCTTAATTTTTTTCTTTCCCACACTCTTAACAAATTTTTTATAATGTGGTGCTTTATGGCTAGCTAGAAAAAGTTTTAAAATGGAAAGCTTGTCTCACCTTCACTTTTCAGAATGGTTAGAACTTTAAAAAGATCTGTATTTTCTATTAATTGCCATATTTGAGGGCGATTATTAAAACAATATCTTTCCACAAAGCACGCTTCGTGAATCTGCTCTATTATTCTTAA